>NW_011948426.1:4539796-4616910 GCF_000503995.2 Ceratosolen solmsi marchali | reverse complement strand
CTTGCAAATGTCCTTAAGATATCCTTAACACTCTGATCTTAATTTTACAATTTAAAAGGTTATGCTTCATCGATGCATCATAAATTTGCAAGGGTTACGGGTATTAAACAGAAACTACCGATAATACCGATCCACATAAACCGACTGTACTGAGAACATGACGAATTATTGCCCATTTACGGTAAGACGACTTAACAGTTCGATATTGAATTTGTGCAAACTGATAAAATTTGCTCTACGTAATAAGTCGATAATGCTATTCAAAGAAACATAAATCATTTCCATAAATTTTTAAGCGACCTTTACTATTGCTTAATAATCTAATGGCGTTTATTGCTATTAATACTGACCAAAAATGACAATTTACTGATAGCGCAATCTTATTAATTAATATAAATTAATAAAAATGCATTATATATTTTTAACAAAAGTATTTTAAATGTCAATGATAATATCATTGCCAACTAATAAAATCAAGTGTAACTCAATTTTCCACTTTAATCATTTCATAGTGGATAGTACTCGTGTAGTGACAAATTTTGAAAATACTCGAATACTATCTACTTGGTCAGCTGTTCTTTAGCTTTATATAAAAAAAAAAAAATGAAAGTCTGGTGGTCATTTTTTTTTTTAATTATACAAATACATTATGTGTTATTCGAAGAAGAAAAATATTCAACATTATTGGTGTAGATTATATTTCATCTACTTTAATATCTATTTAATATTAAAAATGAATAAAGGATATAAAGTCAACTAGTAGTAGCAAATCTGATAAATGCTTACAATATGATTTTCAAATTTAAATATATTTTTGTATTCGATTAGAATCTTTGGATAGAGATAATTGATGGATTAATAATTATTACTTTATAAATGGTATTAAGCAATCGTATTAAGATTTATATTTGTCTACTTATGCAAGGCAAGTAATATCTGGAAAATACATTTGAGAAAACTGATAATATGTAAGTATGAACAATATTGCTTCAATATCCATAATATTTAAAAGGATGAAAAATTTTTTAACTAAATTACGTACTCTGCATATCGTGAAAAAACATAATTCGTTTAAAATACTTAATAAAATAAAATAATAGAGACCAATTATAATTAACATTGAATTCAATAAATGTATATCATATTCAATTCGTAAAATACAATATTTACTATTTTAAAATATAATCGAACCAAAAGACAATAAACTTTGAATGATTAATGCATTCTTAACGTATAATTTTTTTTAATTTAAAAAGATAATCATAAATGTTGCTTTTGAATATATTTTACTTTCATATCATTGCCAACAAACAATTAATGTAGTATAAAATTAAATTTCATTAGCTTATTAATAATGAGAATTATATGAACTATTTACCTTGGATTGTATTTGATAAACAGTTTCTAGCTACTGCCACTATACCTCCTCCTGTACAAACATTTTATCAAGTATTCTTTAAATTAATTATCAAAACCTTATGCTAATGATAAGGAAAAAAGGGTTTACCTGCAGTATAATTTGTATAATTACATTTAGATAACGTAAATAGAGAATTTCCTGTAATAATAAAATTATTATTAACACAATAAGCATCTACCAATTACATGTGAATAAAATTAAAAATTATTAAAAGGTATTTGAAGGTTAGATCGTTATTAATACTTTTTCATTCGTTACCTTTTACAGATTGTCCAATAAAAGTTTCAGTTAAACGTTTAAAACTCTGTGTTATAATGTTCATTTTAACGAATATTTAACATAAATTAATAACTATTTCATCTCACTAACGTACAACATAATTGTTTATCACATTCAAAGTCATCCACCATGCAACAAACACTCCATATTTCATATGATAGTGTAGTAGTAAAATGTCAACAGTTGGTAATCGTAAAATCTTCCTTACCAATAATTACTATATGCTAATTATTTTAATAATAATCACAGTTGGTGATTATATCCGAATATAAATGACTCATTACTAATTTTGGATACAAGTTTGATATAATATTGAGATGACAATTTTATTAAAAAATTACCTACCGAACCTGCTTTTAACTATGCTGACATTAAGTCACAATCGAGACAGAAAATGGCAGCACCGCAGCGATTCTTTTATTCGTACTAAATCGTACGTTAGGGGATGGAATTTTTCATAAATGACCGTTTTTTTTGCTTCCTATGTGTTGTAAGCGGACGTGCAGTGTAAAAATAATATAAAGAATTCCTATAAAATTTTATGTATATATGTCATATAATACTTAGTTATAGAGTTTTTTTAAAAATCGGTTTATCAAATATTTTACAATTTGTATCATTTTCCTATAATGTGATGTTATTAAAAAGGGAAACATTTCGATTTTATTTTTATTTCTAATAATAATATTACGTTTATATATTTACATTTGACTCGTCATATATGTCATTTTGTACATACAGAACAACAATTAAAGTTAAAATATGTCTGATATTGACATAAAACTTTTGTAAGTTATTTCAAAATTACATAGTTAATTATACTTCAGAATACAGTTTTAAGTATAAACTTTTAAGCAATAAATAAAAGAAAACATTTTTTTTTTTAATATAAATTGCGAATTTATAGATTATAAAAAGAAAATTTTAATCTATGTGAATACTTACATTTATTATTTCAACTTGTAAACATAATATTCGTTTTCAATTGTGAACTAATGTTTTATTAATATTTAAATTAAATTTTGTAGAAAAAATTCTATTGGAACTTAATTAAAATTTTTAATGAAATTAATGTTCAATTTTCAAACTGAATTAAACAAAAAATTTATTTGAAATTCAATGTTCTTTAGATGAATTAAAATCAATACTAAAGTATAAATTGTTGACTCTTTAAATCTTTCTAACAATCAAATTTATATAGAATTGATAATTTAATTCTAAAGAAAAGAAAATTTCTAATTATTTGGATTTTTAATCTTTTTTCACGAAATATTGTTACCAAATATTACCAAATATACTAAAATATAAGAGGTGAGCAAAAAATGCTAAAAATTCCTTTTTTTTTTTTTTTTTTTTTTTTAATGTTTTTTTAGTCATCGCTATAATCGTACCAAATTCACAATATTCGTTATAGTTAATGATTGTAAAATTAATTTTTACTTCCTTTACCATGTTTTTTAATACTTAAAAATAAAACATTTGCAATATATAGTTATTGTATTTTATTTATATTAATATCGCATAGCTGGCGGTATTGGGTATGTTTTATTTAGAGAAAGTTTTCCTATTTGATCAAATTCATTCCATATTACATTCGATATTATAATATCTTGGAAATCGAATACAACCTTATCATAATCTACTACTGTTGCACTGTAGATATAAATAAAATACTTTGTCTGGAATAAAAATCAGCAAATAAGCATTACGACATTACGTATAATATATACATATATTTATATAAATATACGAAAGTCATAATTTTTATAGTACTTAATAATAAATGTACAGGTGTAGGTGTACACACACGTATAAATACTTTTGAAACATTCGACTTTTTATCCTTATATCTACATATAAGTTGTCGCTAGACTTATCAAACTTTATACATTATTCATAGCAAAGCTTTTTTCAAAATAGATTTTATAGATCAGTTTTCTATATTATATACATCACAAGCAAAGAGTTATAGAATGGAAAGTAAAAAAAGAATAAATTATTATTAGATTTCGTGTTATAATTAAAAACATAATATTTTTTTAATTTATCTAATTGTAGAAATCATTTGCTAATGACTTGAAATATAACGTTATTATAATTTTAATTTTAATCATATAATTATAATAATTATTATTATGCTTATTAGGGTTAAAGAATATTCATCGTCCGTTCCTAAACTATTGATTGTAATATAAAAAAAATATAAATTTTAAATCATAAAAACATGAAAGCTTAGCACGTGATTTATTACGATTGAAGATACGAAATAAATTACATTACAGAATTAATTTAATTATTATTTAGTAATTTAAAATAAATTTAATTAAATTAATTTAATATTCAGTATTATTCACATATTATCATAAAAAGATATTTTATTAAAATACATGTTGATTGTAATAATTTAAAAAAATGTATAAACGAATAACTTTACAAATAAAATAAAAAATTATTTAAACATAACAAAGTTAATAAAATAATCCCTATCATATTCATTTTATTTCAACTAACAAGCATAATGTTGTATTAATATTTGCACACTTATGTTTATGTATCTAATAGAAAATTATCAAGATACAAATGTATACTGTAATTGTAATATTAATTCGTGTATGAAATTTTCTTATAAATTTCATAGAAGAAATCCATTTAGTTAATAAAATCTTTCGTGTAATCTTCATATTATGCATTTTCCGTGTAAATAGTTACCGCAGTACTTATACAGTTATTGTATAATTAAATTTAAATTAAACTTTGAACGTTGCATAATTTTATTATCTCGGTTTTTCTGTAGTTTTAAAATAATTAATATACTCATGAGATTTTTAAAGGTATATTTTCGCTTTTACGGGCTTTTCCAACTTTTGTTTGTCTATTCGAGTGTAACGAAGATTCTTATAGTTATAATAATACAAGTAAATTATAATTTTTTACTATATCGTAAAATAGTTATTAGCATTCACGGTACCGTATCATGATTTTTATTGTACTCATGAAAAGAAATTATTCTGTCGAAAAAGTTATAAGAATCTCATGAAGATCAGAAAAAATGAAAAATATTTACGAATACTTACTTAATTAATATTATTAGAAGCCGTTGACGACGAAAAATTAATTAAATAAACAGCATAATGGATAATCATGTCACTTAAATGAGATTAGTCATTTTTTTCACAATACCATAATAAACGCATTGCTATCTATTTGTAGTTTTCTGAATCTTTTTTCAACTAATCACAGGTTATATCATAATTTTTTATTCCTGCTATATAAATACATACATACATATATATAGATATAAATTTCAAATTTAAAAATTTCATATAAAAAATAAATTTAATAGTAAATTTTAACTGAATATTATTTGAAAATTTTTTAAAATTATAAAAAAGTTTTAATATAATATTTAATTAGCAATTACGTAAGATGCTCGTAGAATTTTAAGCCTTATATCTTTTGCTTTCATTATTTCATATACAATTTACTATTATGTCTTTTCTCACGTCCTCCCTGTCTCGTGAGACACACAAGATCTTTTCATAGATTCATAAAAGCCTTCGATTATTTCACAACTGAGAATTTCCAATTCCAGAGTCTATAGAAACAATGTAATAATGACATGAATTCTTGTATATAGTTTGGAACAATAAACGAAAATGTTTATACGCATAACTATGTATTACAAGTTTATTTAATACTCAACTTTGTTAAGACGCTTTAATATATTTTAAATACCGTATTTTTTATATTTTATTACAATTATTCATAGATTAAATTCTTTAAAATTATAGGATTTACAATCGCTTGAATGAATTTAACGAAGTTTATATAAACATTTATTATTTTATAATAGGTTAAAAAATATAATACATTTTATATAAGGTCAGAATGAATTTTTATATATAATTGTATAATAAATAATATAAATAAATAAATAATAAATAATAAATAATAATAAAGCATAATAAATATAACGTAGTTTTTTTTCTTTTTTATAAATATTTCGACTTTATTATTTAATCATATTATGAAACCATGTTTATTTTATGCATTTGTTAACAATTTATCTGTTATGAAGTAAACGATATGAATGTTTCATATATATTTAACGTATTAATTATATAACCTTCGTTTAATTATAAAATTATGAATTATGTTAATGATTTTTCTAATATTATATGTTGTGTGACGATATTTTCGTAATTATAACTTTCAAAGTCTCTTTTTGCAATTTAATAATGACAAACAATACAAAATAATTTCTTTATTAATTTTATTTAGCAACTGATCTACAAAATAAATAAAGAGAAAATATTAAATGACGCATATGAATTCTTAAAGAAATTTAAAATATATAATTGTTAGAGTAAAATATTTAAATACCAGTATGAAATGAGAGCGTTACGTTTAAAATTGTTTACCATAAAGTATAATTACTTGTTTTAGAAATTCCTTTGTATTAAGGAGAACAGCGACAAATAAAGTGTATGTTGAATGATCAAAACTGTTGATTATTTGATAGACGAGAATGGAATAATTTTTGCAACTTAAATTTTATAAATTCAGAAGTAAAAGAAACTTTGTCATAAATAAAATATTTCTCAAGAAAAATATCCAAACATTGCAATGCTCGTTTCAAAATCTATTGTGGCAACTTTTTCCTCCAAGAGTATTTAATAAATTTTTTTAATTTTTACCATATTAACATATAGTCTGTAGATGAGTTTTTATTACTAGTCGATCGTAATACGATTGGACAAATTGAAAGATTCTCTTTCGTTATTTTCGTCAATTATAACGTAATGCTCGACAAAGTTCATTGTTAAAAAATACATTTTGGAACAGAAATTTAAAATCTCAATTAGAGCGTTTCGTTAATTTACACTACAGGCTATTATTTCTAATTTCTATTGCAATTAGTCAAAATCAGCGTTTAATAATTAAAGTACCTGTAGTAATTCATGAGAGTCTTTATTATTTTTTTCTTTTAATAAAAAATGATGCATACGTTTTATATTTCCTGAGAATTCTCCTATAATCGTCGTATGAATCTTGAAATCTTTGTGCCGACATCTATTGCATTTCGTTAGGATATATGCTTGCAGCATTCATAATGGGACCGTAAATTAGAATATCCTGGACGACAGGTGCAGTGACAATCGTATATTTTGTCAGAATCGTGACGCAAGCATTGCGTTTGCACGAATCGCTATCATTGTCGATGTTTAATCGTTAGAAGGACTCGTATTTTGTTTAACGCGCGTTCAAAAACATCACATCGATCCAATTTTTTTTTTTTTTTTTTTGTTGCCATTTTTCGAGACACTCGAATTTTCGAAAGGACAATTTGTAAAGTCATTTTGATTTATCATTTAAAAGCATTGAGTAATAATGACAGCGATTGCTGCCTTATGTATTCTATTCTTATACATTAATAAAAAATAAAAATAAAAAAATAAAAATACAGGTCGGTTATGCCAGATAGGGTGAAACGAACAGTGGCACTTTCGGGATCACTTATCGCCCAATAATAACGACACTAAATCAACGCTTCGTACGCTCTAATCAAAGACACAATAATTTCCTATCGATTGATTATTACATTAATAAATGGCCATTGGTGCAGTAGCCAAATTAATACGACACGCCATATCGAACGATTTATGTTCGAAGCCTAATGAAAATGTCGAAAGACATTATAAAACGCAATACCAATGGCACCTCTCTATATATACAAAGAAGTGCTCTAATTGTTCGAGCCGCTAAACTATTGGAGTAAGGGATAAATAAATGGAAAATAACAATATACGTATTAGAAAGGAAGGTATAAACGTTTATTGAGTAATGCGTAGTAGGGTATGCGTATATGGTTAGATGATCGACAGGTTGATTGAGCGATCGGCCGTGGCTGAGTCCGGGCGGAGTCGCCGGTTGTTTGGTAGAGGACGCAAGTGGCCGAGAACATGGCGATAAGAATCACCAGTAATTGCCACCGTGGATGTAATTAAGTCCTTGGCCGAGGCCGTGGCTGTATCCGAGTCTGCTGTAGCCGAGTCCGTTGTAGCCGTGGCGCGGGATCGAAGCGTAATAGGATCCGTGGTATCCTGAGCCCAGGTGACTGCCGTAGGACACGGCCGGGTCGTGAGAGTACGCAAGAAGACTGTCGTGGCTCACGAGAGGCGCGTTGTAGTGGCCATAGCCTGAAACAGGAGGTGACACAAGTGCTTTAGACTCGCTCACGAACACGAACTCAACCGGAGGTTTGCCTTCGGGTACTAGCCATTTACCGTCACGATCATTTTGCCGTTTTCTCTAGATCCTTTATTCGTTTTATTGGTGCTTTTATTTTCAGTTTCTCTCTCTTGCTATATACACCCCCCCCCACCGCCGCCACTACCACCAACACAACCACCTTACGTCTCAATTCGTATGGTTTATCATCTCAACTTGGCTTCCCTTATACGCGCCGGCAATCTATTATTTATTCTCAAAGCTGGATGCGAAAGCTCTCGCTATGTCGTAAGAAAATTAATCTTGGCTAATTATTCAAATTTCTATTTACGCGAAACAAATTTTTTGTAAATTTTAACGATCCCGAGGCAGTGGTAATTGATCCGAAGTGTACCTTATTCTACACTTACGAAAGGCCTCGCTTAATGCAATTTAAGCGCGAAATAACTACTTACTACCTTCGACTAACCTCCGATAAATTATTAAATAATAATGAATAATAAATCAAAATGAAATATTGATAGATTAATGGTTTCGCGCTCTTCGCGAATACGATGCAGTAAAATCTTACTAAGTAGTCTTGCAAAATATTTTAACACTAGTAGTTATAATTTTTCTCATTTCTTCGAAAACTTCGAAGCAAATCAATTACTACCAATTACTATCCTAGCAAAATCTAGTTTACAGAAGCAGTATGGCCTAACTGCAATTACAAAATATTAAAAAAATTCTGTTTAATAGCATCAGCAATTATAACGATGTTCACGATAAATGAAAGAAATGCCATGAAACGTGTTTGCATGCATCGCATTGGTCGGATGATTAAAAAAGGGAGAGAGAGAGAGAGAGAGAGAGAGAGAGAGAGAGAGAGAAAGGTGCAGTGAATCGAAGAGATATCGACAGAAGTCGTAAAACAATTAAGAGAATTTCAAGTCACTTCGTGTTACCTCTATAGCCTCCGTAGCCTCCAAGTCCCGAAGCTCCAAGTCCTGAATAGTAACCACCATATCCCAGACCCAGTACTCCTCTCTTCTCTTGCTTCTTTACTTCAACAGCCTCCTCGGCGTAAATAGGCGAAGCCACAGAGGCGATGATGGCAATTAGGATCTTGAGTAATTAGTTATACGAAATTCAAATTAGTTTGACTACAAAACTCCCACTCTAATCTTGTTTCTAATTCCTCGAAACTTTGAGATATGTGCACTTACGCAATTAGTATCTTAAAAACTAAGACGTTCAAAACAATGTAAGCGTATCATGAAAATAATAGTTATATTATATCTGTATTCTTAATTATTATATACTCGTTCAACGCTTAAAAACTTGTGGCTTTCATTTTAACAAGATTTTTTAGATTGCCAAAGAGCGAAATTTGATGCAAATATCAGCGTATTGTATATTATTTTTTTAATATACTGACTAATTAGGAACTTAAGCCTAATTGGTCGATCGACATTAAGACAATTGAATTCATTTGTTAATACTTATTGATTTATTCTATCGATTCGAATTATTCATGAAACATGAAATAATGCGCCTAAATTATGATATATTCATCCATCGAAAGAATAATTATGTACATTTTGTCTTGCAAATTACGGTATAATAACTCACTTACAAAGCTTTCCATAATAACAAATATCCTCGATCGGTCGTTTGAAATACGATTTAACTACAAAATTTAATTGAATCGTGAATTATCAAAGCAAAAAATTTCTATTAAAATGACAAATTTTTTCCAATATTCGCTATGAGTTTGAAATAAAACACAGAGAAAGTGGTTTAATAATTGATTGTTCTAAATTTCAATCTACTCAATTAGAAATCAATTTTATTTATATCTTATTACACACAAGTAAGAGTAAAGTGAGTTAAAAAAAAATTCTATCTTTATCATCACTGTTAATAATTATGTTATTTATGTTTTATTGCCAAAGAAATAAATATAAAAACAATTTACAATTGAAGTTTATAGTAATTTCTACTATTTATATAGTGCCGCTAATTTTGTATACTATCCTAACCGATCAAAATTGTAATAAAATAAATCAACAAAGCAGATAAATCGATCGTTTCGAATCGTAAATAAGTAAATCCGAAAAGATTAAAATAACAAAAAGTACTTTATTTTCAATATTATAATTGCTGGTAAAGAACATATAATCTCCAAACTGCTAACCTATACTGCTCATTTCTTTTCATTTCGTTAATATTTATCATCAATTGATCGTAAGCTCTCAAATACGAAGCAGAAAAAATCGTATCGACAAAAGTCCGTAAAAGTATTGCGATAATTGAGCAAAGAGTCCGATTCGATCAAACGGCGCTTTCGATCGCGCCAAAATCTCGATTCGAAATGCTACCGACAAACGCCCGATCCGCGACTACAGAAAGAATGAGCGCTTCGATAACTCAATGGGGGAAGAGCTACGTCCTCGTAACGAATCTCAGCGCATCCGCGATACTCACGATGGTCTTCATAGTGAAGTGGATTTCGATCTGCTCCTGCGGAATAGTTACGATCCGACTGATGTGAGTACCGACGGTCACGCCTAGCTTATATACTAACAAAGTCTCGTGCGCGTGGCCGCCGATCTCCCTTGAGCGCCCCCCCCCTCCCACCCGCCCTCGCGCGCCCACACTCACACTCGCACACACGCGCGCACATATATGTATACAAACACGTACGTATGCTCGCACGCACGCACGCACGCACGCACGCACGCATATATATATATATCCAATTACTTGCTCACATATACACACACAAACACTAACACTGAAGCACTAGAAAAAGTGCAAGCATACAGAGCGACAGAGAGAGAGAGAGAGAGAGAGAGAGAGAGAGAAATAGAGAGCGGCCATCCCACCCTACCGCGCGATCACACCCATTTCTACGGGGATGGGAAGGAAAGGCGATCTTGCCTTTCTAACGTTGCCCTTTGTCGCGATTGCACCTTTTATCAACGGAGATGTGGGGCCATCGATGCAGATAAGATCTTGTCCAAATTATAGGATTCTGCCTGGCCAGACGAAATGCCTATTCCAGCTGTGTGAAAGCAAGGATACGGTAATTTTCTTTTTTCTGGCGAACTTTCGTTTCAGCTCCGATCGTAGTTGCTTGGAAGGGTTTAACGAGCCTTGGGTCTAATCAGTACTCTCATAACGGGAGAAATCTGAAAAGGATGCCCAATTCCAAGCACTTAGGCGTGACAATTCTTTTCTTTCTTGCGATCAGGGCCAGCGCAATAATAGCAAAACGAAAAGACGAATTATTCGAATAAAGAAAAAAGATCTTTTTTGTGTCGCTTGTTGTTATACTGTTAAAATGTCTTAGAAATACCATTTGCTGAAGCACTGGCAATTACTTGACTTTTATCACTTCTAAATACTGCGTTGTTTCATGCAATTTGAACATCTGTCGTTTATAAATACAAAATTTGAAACAATTATGTTCAATTAAAAAAAAAAGCATTTACCTCTTTTGGAACATTGATAATATAAAAACAAATAGTTTCCCATTGGCTGAAATAAATAGATCGTGCAAGAATTCCATAGTTTCAAAGAGTTCGAGCAGCAGTTACATAAAAGGGAGAGAAAAAATAGGATAAGAAACCTTATCGTATATAACGATTGAAAATATATTCTAACATTAACATCGAATTTTTATTAAAAAAAAAAAAAAAAAAGAAAAAAAAATTGATGAAACTCATATCCATGTAATTTTTTTTTTCTTTTCATATACCAACTCTATAGTTTATTCATTCATGATAGTTATATTTTCGATATTTTAATTGCAATTGTGTGGTAAAGCTTCGATTATCGCCGTAGTTCTAACTATGCACGAATCATACGAGTTCAATATTTTATGTCATAGTGTAATTCTATGCGTCAAATCATTACCATTAACTATATATTTGTAATTATAATTGAAGGCATTATAATCGAGAGCAATTATTCACACGAGAAAGTATGAAATAAAATGCAATCACTTTTATAAAACAATAGAGCGTTGACTATTTCATACATAGTTGTATCATAAATCTGATAAAAAAAAAAAAAAAAAAAAAAAAAAAAAAAAAAAACAAAGAAAAAAGAAAAAAAAAAGAAAGAAAAAGAAGAAAGAAAGATAGAAAGAAAAAGAAAAAAAATATAAACAGATATAGAGGCTTTATTGTTTGTAATATAATTAAGATAACTTGGTTTAAGTCATAGAATTATCAGATTTATGATGCATGAACTAGTTAAACTAATAACTAATTCGTCCAAATCAATCGATAAATAATAAAAGCAGTAGAGCGTATCGTCCGTATACGAGATTTCGGATCAGATGAATATTTTTAGAAAGACCGGAGCGGGAGGTGAGCGTTGCCCTCGCGATTACCTTTACTTGTCTCAGCGGCTCCTCGGACGCGAGCGGAACCGAAAGGCCCCAGGACGTATATCCGCGAGTGCTAGGAGCAATCCCTTTCTATATTACAACGTAATATATCAATTCTATTCGAGTGGCAGACGATTCGGATGTTCGCTGAGTCGGACAGGGCCGCTCGCGCCTACGATTGAGAAATCGACGCCGAAGAAACTCTGACGAAAGCCGCACGAGTTTTTCCCGCGAGGCGAAAGGTCGCGCGACTTTTCCCGCCGCGCCTCTTAAATTTGACTTGCGAAATCCCGGCGGCGCATTAAAGGCCGTCCTTCGGCATTGATTTGTTCGAGCCCCGCCGGGGATATTGTATCGAACGTACGCGGAAGGGAAGGGACAGCCAGGGAAAGAAAAAACAGACAAAGCCGCGCTGCCGTGGAATAAAAAAAAAAAAACAAATAAAAAAACAAATAAAAAAAACAAATAAAAAAACAAATAACAAAAAAAAACAAAAAAAAAACAAAAAAAAGAAACAAAAAAAAGAAACAAAAAAAAGAAACAAAAGAGGAAAAAAAATCCGAGGGAATGTACGAGGCGAGTCGGGCGCGAGATAAATTACGGCCGTGTCCGCGGACTGATCTATCGTATAGAGCCGTCGCGTTGCTTTTGATTCCCGAAGGAAATTCCGCGATTAATCGCGACCCTCGGTCCAAGTAGCTTAACCCAACGGCCGTCCATTTCATCCATGCATCCGCAACATCGACACTCCTACCGAGATTATCCCGTCGATGTCCTTCCTGATTAAACTCGACGCGAGGCGTTGAGCTACACGATTAGCGGCTTCTCGGGCCGCAATACCAACAACGATAATAGCCGCAATGAAAAGAAAAAACGTTCCATGACCCATATTCCCATGATTTGAAGCTACTATTCATCAGCGACGCACGAAAATCTTTCTGTTTTTCGTTAAGAGCGGCCGTCCGTCACAAATTAATTTCTTCTTCTTCTTCTTCTTCTTCTTCTTCTTCTTCATCTTCATCTTCTCTTTATTATTATTATTATTATTATTATTATTATTATTATTATTATTGTTGTTGTTGTTGTTGTTGTTGTTGTTTATTAACTAATTAATTAATTTATTTATTTATTTCTTTTGTGCATAATGAGAGCGGCGGCTATTCATCGAGAGTACACGTCGTTCGCCAATTCTCGATAATAAATACCTCTGGTGTGCGTCCAACTTTTCCAAGGATTGACTCATTTCGAAATGGTATTACATCTTTGTTGTTGGCGTCATACGAGGCAATTCTTTGCAAAGTGTAACTACATGTTTTATTGTTAAAAGTTTATACGACCGTTCATATACTTATATACATTTATATACACAATAATTCACCTCAATTATTTGATCTGGAACGTCTAGTCCGGATTTAATCGAAATGATCTCGTAAATTCATCGGTGGACAGATCGGATCGATATTAGGTAAGAGACATTGATTCGCTTCAGATCGATGGCTTGTCGTCGATAAAATCATTTCTTTGCCTCGAGAACGACGGCTTAAATATAATTTAATTATCCATCGGCCTCTGAAAATGTATTATACCCTCTTGCGTCCACGGTCTTTTATTTAATCATTTATTTATTTATTTATTTATTTATTTTGTTTTTCTATCAATTTATTTATTCTTTTTCCATTCATTTTTTTTATTTTTAATAAATCTTGCTCGTCTCTTTATGCGTTGCTATTTATTCGGCATTTGGTGCTCTTTTCACATAGATTTCAAAAACGGTGCGCAAACAAAAATTGTCAAGTCGGCTATTAATATGTGATGAAACTATGAGATTAATTTAATACGATGAAAAATAAATGACAAAAGCCAGTCACTCAATGGTATTCGAGGCAGCCTCGTAATAATAAGTAATGAATGTGCGATCATCGCACATGACACTTAACGATGGTAAAGTATTTTATGCTAATTTAAATTATCTAATCAAATTCCATTTCTCACGATTCGCGCGCGAATATTGCTGAGATATAAAAATTTACGCGCTCACTACGCGAATCAATGTAAATTAACATATCATTCGATTTTCAACCGAGTACAACATATTACAATGTAACATTGACTAAAAATCTTGCTCGTCCAAAATGCAAAGTACTTCCTATAAAAAAATTGACATTAAACTCATTGGCACGTTGCCAAGGAATCTTATTAATAATATTCGTGAAGCACAATTTGATCATACCCGTAGCGTCTCCGCCCAAGGAAGACATCGCAAAGACAAAGAGTCGTGTTCGTAAACTCTAACAACTTCCTCGCCCCACTTTGACGAATGAAAACCGCGCCCCCCCCCCCCACCACTACCACCACCTAAGGGGATGGATATCTCACCGATTAAATCTACGCTTGTAAAACACTGGCAAATATTAAACTAATGCTAATTAGCCTGCTTGTCACGGGGACGGACACGGGGTCTCGCTAAAACGGGGGCGGCTCATCTTACGATTCGCTGGATCCAACGAGAGGGACATACGACGCGTAAGATGACACTGCCTTATGTTATTTTATTACCTTATCACTCGTCTAGTGCAATAATTTAGATACTTCCGTTATAATGAGCTTTTTTCACATAACGAAATTCTATTTATATAATACTGCAATTTAACTCTTTCAACAACTCGCGTTCGTGAGTTTTCCGTTCCCTTTTCATGCAATATCAATGCATTGGTAGACTTTGAAACTGGAAGCCGCAAATTCATGAATTATAATTCGTCGTTATCGATGCGACCCAATGGAATACCCATAGTGTTAGCTCTTCTTCCTTCTGCTATAAAAGCTTGAGATAAGAGTTGAGAAATACTTATTTGAAGATCAAGTATATTTCTTTTCTTTTCTTTTTCATCCACATTCTGCTTACGTAACTCGCGCGGGAAATCGATCGGACTACCGATCGTATTGGCATTAGAGAGTATAGAAATTGTAAACAATTGTCGAGAGAAGAAGAAAAATAATAAGTAAAGGGATAGAAGATACGACCAAGGACAATTTTTTTTTTAATAAAAATAGATTTATATTCTTTGTTAATAATAAAATTATGATAATATTATAATCTGAGCTCCTCCAACGTTTTTCTCTTTGTTTTTTAAATTGAATAAATTGCTTTATCATGCAAGAAATCATAATTTTTTTTTTAAATACAACCAATTTAAATATGTGATTGAAGAAAGATTTTAAACGATTTTAGAATTATTACCGCATAAGATATGTAAAAACTTTGTAATTTAAAAGTGTAAGAGTGCAAGTAAGGGCAATTATATAGATAAAGTTAAAATATCTTTTATTATAGCGAGTTCGGTATAGTTGTTAACAATTTGGAAATCTGGACCATACGTTGGTTAAAAGAATTTTTGGTGAAATGAATTATTTCAAAGTATTCAAATTTTTAAAAATGATATTTTAATGAATTTTCAAAACCGCGCCAAAATAATTAACATATTAATTAACATAAAAAGATTGTTTATTACAAGGTGAACTTATAAGTATTCGTAGCACGTAATTTCATCGATAATTTGAGATGTTATATAAAGCAGGAAATATAAGAAAATCAGACACGTTTATTTCTTCAATTTTCTTTTTAAAAATTGAGAAAAATTATTGGTTTAATTTGAGACATTTCACATTTACAAACATGATTGTTCGATTTATATATATATATATATATATATATATATATATATATATATATATATATATATATAAAAGCGTGAATAAGAGAATTGTATGCCTTTACAAATATTTACTTTTCCATAATTATTACAATTAATTCACATCTAAGCTTTTCCGTTAATTAAACGTACGTTAAGCTTTAAGATAAGCTTAAAGATAATCCAAAAATGCTTAATAAAGTGGGAATAATAATATTGGAATAATCATGCTCATCTATAACTACTAATACTAATGAAAATCAAATAAGTATTTCCTTTTTTTCGTATACTTGTGTAACATCAAATTTCACGATGTGCGCTAAACATTTTGCAGTTCCTTAAACCTGTGACATTTCAAAAATGATGTTGAAAATTTTGTAAATAATAACCAAAAAAAAAAAAATAATAATAATAAGAAACAACGACAATTGTAATGGCTTTAAGCATTTGCATTTTTTTTTCATTGAAATATTCTATTCTATTTTCCATATATTATTCCATATAATATTCCACCTATTTTGATTATTTTTCACTTCATCTTCATACTTTCAGCTTTCGTTCAAATATCTATTGACGATTTGAAATCTCTCGAACAATTTCAACAATTTTTATCGTAAAAAACTAATCCTTTAAATAATACTGAATTACAAGTGTATCGCAATCGCTAATTTTAGTAATAGATCTGCACGTATTTTGAAATGATCTACACCTCAGTACAAAACGTCACTATTAACAAAAATATAAACAAAAACGATTCGTGGCCGTTGATTGGCAACTGCGATAGGTTTATCGCGTGCATAATTGTTGCAATTTTTATGAAAATTTTTGTCCCTATTGGCAATTGTTCGTTAATATTTATTCGATACTCGCGGTATTATGAAAATTAAAAATTCGCAGCTCCCTTAAACCTTAAACACTATAAGTCGTGTGCCGCATGATATTTAAACGACATTCGAACAGATGTCAGGACGAGTTTAATTGATTGAAAGATTCGAAGAGACAAAGACAGACTGTTTTTAAAGCATTTCACAATGGTCAAGTGTAAAAACATATGTGCGCGCGCGTGCGTACGTGTACGGATGTGTACGTTGTGTTAATTATGAGCGTTTGTTCTGACCCCATTTTGCACTTAATGTGAAAATAAAAAGAATATTATATTTACTTATATAATCTGATACTGACGTAAATGTGACATCTGTAAACAGAATTTCATCAACGTACGTATAGTAAATTGCGATTTATGTAAAGCGTTGATCTAATTTTACAAATAAAAGTTAAATATTTTTCACCACATGATAAATTATTCGACATCATTAGCAGTGCATTAGAATATTGAGGTTATGTTGGGTAAAAAAACTTGTGATTTTATGTTATTCGGTGTTGTGTCCAAAAGAACGAAATGCTGGCTTCGATCGCGAAAGGCAAGCACAAAAGACACAAAAAAAAAAGAGAAAAGTAAGAAATGGATAATGAGAAAAATGGAGGACCAAATTTTATTTGGTAAGCTGCTCGAGACGAAGAAGGAGAAAACGCAACGTGTTAAATTGGAGGAGGATGGAAAAATATCAAAGCCACTGCCATCGCTATTGAATTCCGAATTGACATATATAACACCATTTGCAAATTTGAAAATTATTAAAAGATCGAGTGAACAAAAAATAAATGATAAAATCAATTTAGATTCAGCGGACGAGACTAAAAAAGAGGCTAAAGCAATTATTCATAAGAAATCAGATATCTCGCATGAAAAAGATTTGGATTTAATGCTAAGACAAGATAAGGAGGCGATGCCTTTACTGTCAAAGATAATTGTACAAAAATTATTAGAATTTCCATTATTTCAAGAGTGCAAAAGCTTCGATAGCAAGTGGACCGACAGTTCTGAAATTATGTCATTACCGTCTAAAGAAAATGGGCTGTACTTAAAGTATCCTAGTGTAACTAAAATATTGTCGTCTACAATGTCGGAGACAGCAAAAGCGATACTTGAAAAATGGAAAATGAGAATGATTGAGAAATTGGGTTTAAGAGGATTCGAAATCTATCAAGCAGGTTTTTCTTTCTATATTCTTTTTCTAAATTTTCAATTTCACTCCCATAAGCATTAAGAAGAAAAGAGCCCCTCGTTTGTTTTAGAATTGTTCGAAGATGGTAAAGAATTGCATTTGGCGATAATGAATACCCTGTATAAAAAGCCCTACAAGATATCTGACAAAATTAAACAATCATTTTCTAGTCTGTCAGATGTGTTTAAAAATGTGGATAATGTAAGAGCACTCGAATCTCATGTTATTCACCCAGTGCTGAAGTACAGAGGAATTGTGGATTGCATTGCCAATTATAGGTAAAATAGATTGTTGACTTACCGATTGTGTCAACAGTTTACTTACCCGATTGTACTAGATGGCTCTACGAACGGAAAATACATAAATATAAATCCTGCACAGGATGACGATAGCTGGTCGTTAGCTATGCAGTTAAAAATTAAAATTCAAACCATCTAATCCTTGATGTTTATATATTTTCAGGGGCGACGTATGCTTGATAGATTGGAAAAAATCAGATAAAGAAAAAAACACCATTGGCTCTACATACGACGCTCCATTTCAACTGGCCTCCTACATCGGAGCTTTAAATGCCGATTTCAAATATCCATTTCAGGTATTGGTAAATAAGTGATTAAATCCCTTGATTGCCATTAGCATTTTATAAATATTTAAATGTCGATAAAGATTTAAACGTCACAGAATGTCCCTTCTTTAATGCCTACGTTTAACCGATGTCTTATATTGTTCATTCGAAGGACAAAAGACAAAAGACATAAAATAAGGAATTACAAATATTTGCAGATAAAAAAAGGACTGATAGTGGTGGCCTATACCAATGGTAGACCAGCGACGGTTCACGAAGTTAGCGCAGAAAATTTACAGTTATATTGGAAGATCTGGTTGCAAAGGCTTCAGGATTATCACATTGCTTTAAACATGACGTAACACAACGTATCTCTCCTTTTATATATATATATATATATATATATATATATATATATATATATATATAGCGTGAATCATTCGTCAGAATCTTGTGCTTGCAAATAAAGTTGGATCTCCGATTCTAGCAAAGTTTTCCATCCCCTTAGACGCCACTCGACAATGAGACGGCTTATCGCGTTTCAAACTTTCTTTTCCCTGCAGTGGGAAAGTCCTTTGGTCGCCGTTACTTTGCACGAAAAGGTACTCCGATGTCGCGTGCTGTCGCCTAAGCCGGCAAAACTACTTTGCCCCTTCGTACTCTCCGATGCTCCGAAAAATTCCAATATCCGAACCGAATGGGAAGTTTCGGCTTTGGACTTTACCTGGAAATCCAGGGTGGAATCGATCGCCGCCTGGCCGAGCTAATAAGTGCCGAGCCATGCATCTCGGCCAACAGGGACAAGGAGGAAATTTTAACAATAACGACGAGTGTCAAGAGATGAAAAAATCGGAGTGCGTAATCGAAGTAGGAGGATTTTCTTCTTTTTTTTTATTTATTTTGTTGTTGCTTATGTTGTTTGTTTTATATTTGTTTGCCGCTACGATGAATAAACGTTGGCAAACAAAAATTAGCAATATCGCTGATTAAATAATGCGATACGCCGTGAAAAAGCACTGAAAATCGATGCTGCCGGGTATTTTTTCCCAGCTGCTGCCGTCAAAACTTTCAATGTGCACGACTACTTACGAGCTTTGATTCCCGATATGGAAAGATGGAGGAGTGAGGGAGGGAGGGACTCCCATCGCGAGAACGCCAACGAAAAGTAGTGCGTTCACCTTGATGGAGCATTTCTCTGGGCAAGAAAGAACTATTGGATTTTTCAGATTCGTGGCTGAATTAAGTGAGAAGATTACCGAGGCTAAATCGAGATTCGACCGTGGAAAAAGCTGCCGTGACGTCGAGGCAGATGGGGCTGATAGGATACGTGAAAATGGCTTTGGATGCTCACCGAGAATGGATTCGGTCGTTTTGAGCGAAACGAGAGTCACTCCGAATGTTTTTATCCATGAGAAGTAATTTACTCGGAGGATGCTGCTTCGTTTGTTTCGCTTACGAGTTCGCGCGCGCGTTCTGTGTTAAAGAAAAAACAACAAATAAAAATAAAACAAAACTATTAAAACGTAACGAGAATCAATGATTTAAGCATTAAACATTTAAATATGTCATCGTGGCTCACGTCATATTTACGTATAATCCACAGTTTGTTTTTAATAATCAGACATCCACGGTAACTAAATAAAGTACAATCGATCACAAATGGTTTTCTTCATTGTCTGCAAGTAAAAATTTGCCCCGGCCACACTCTCCATGCCACCTCTTCCCATCACCGAGAGTTTTCAAATCGAAAATCATCGTAGGTTTTGAATAAAATATTGGCTCTCGTTGACATTTTTCAGCAAGGCATTGAGAGTCGAGCAATTTTCAGCTGCCAACGGGTGCGCGCAACGGACGACTAATTCCGCGCCGCTGATTGCCGAGGAGCCTCGAAGCACTTTGAAGTGAAAAATAACGGGTGGGTCGACGTGATTTTTAAAATTCGCCACGTCAAGAGACGCGGAAGAGTCGCGCGGTCTCCTCGGTCCAATAAAACAGGGCAACGGCTCTGGGGTGGTTGAGCAGCAGAGTGGACTTCTTAAATCTCTTGCGTCATTGTAGCGATACGAAGTAATTTATGTGATTCGCGTTGATGTCGTGACAATGGTGTGGGGGGGGGGGTGGTGTGGGGGGGGGGGGGGGGGGGGGGGGGGTGATATTGGAGGTGGAGACGATCGTAAAGGGCCAGGCACTTCCTGTCCTCCAATTACAAGTTCCGGCCGTGTCAGTCGTGCGCCTCTCTATCCTCCTACGGCTCTCGAGCCCTTTGGGGACCGTAAACTAATGATCCGGCGTGTGTGTACGCGCGGACGAGTGTGCGTCGAAGGCGTACGAAAGTGGCGTGGTGGCGCTATCCGAGCGCGGCACTTTCCCTTCGGACGCACCTGCGCGAGGCCGCGTAAGCGCGTTGTTTATCGTGCGCGGGAATGACGCTTAATTTTTCAGATCTCGCATGGCCCTCGAGAGCCATTGTCGCCGCTACTCACCGCGACCTTAAAAATGAGCGCGAGATGTATTTTATATTGATCCTTCGTATGGAAAAATCCGAACGAAAGTCCACAGGCTCGTTGCGTTGACACTTGACACTCTGTATGCACGCAAGGCATACCCGGGAAGATGGAAGGTTGGAGCGCACAGTTCCCACTAAAGTACTCACGCGGTGTGGGACCTTTTCGTGTCGGCGCGTTCGAGTTGTTCGGCGAAAGAAGTGGTAATGCGTAGGCGTGGGAAGGCCCGGGTAAGTGTCCCGCCGAGTTCGTGAAAGAAATTTGGCCGAAAATCTCGAGGAGCGAGGAGATAGAGAGGGAGACAGCATCTGGAAAAGAAGCCCCTTAGATCGATAGACGGGACCTATCGATCGCCTATTCGCGGCCGTTCCGCATAATCCGGGTTCGCTATTATTTCAGGGCCGTCGCGCGACACTTGTTTCCCCGAGGACTTCCGTCCCGGTTATCCTATTCCTAATTAATCCGGGGTCTTCGTGTTTTATTTCGCGTAACGATAATGGATGTCCCGGGAGGTATGATGACGGAGATACCTACGCTACGGGTTTTGGCTTTCCTTGTGCCTGTCGCCGAGGTCCGAGAATTAATAAGGAGGCCAGAGTGCGACGTTGGTAAGGTTTGCCGGTACAATCGCGCGGAAAGCAGCAAATGGCGTCATTTATAATTGGTTGGGATTTTTTCTTTTTCATTTTTTTTTTTTTTTTTTTTTTTTTTTTTTTTATATATATATATATATATATATAATAAATTAAGAAGAGCTAAAAGGGGCCGTCGTGTTATATATTTCGAGTATCTTGTGAAGCATTTAATCTCTTAATGCGCGTGCAAAAGTAATGATATATCGGATATCTTTTGTTGGTGTATGTAAATGCGGCAAGTATTTTAAAATGACTTGGAAAGTTATTTAAGTGGCTTTTTCAATATGACGTCGAAGCTTAAAAGACATCAGTTTGCAGGAACGATGGAAATTATTTTCGTACTTGATACTTACGGGTCATGAAAATTAATTATGAAATAGCTTAGGCAGGCTGGAGATGATTTATTGCTTATAGCTTGGCTCGATTCATCCCAAGATTTTAAGATGAATATCTATATTATGGGGCTTTTATCGATTTCAAATTTCTGAAATAGTTTTTCTCTTGGCATTCGCAACACTATTAACAGATTGTTATCCTTTGTGGGAGATCGAGGAAGGAGTTTTAATTTCTTAGCGGTAAATTACACGTTATCTTACGAGCCGTCGTCTTTAAAAATACTATCTCTACCCATTGTCCTTAATAAATATGAGAATAATCAAAACCGGAAATTAAATTCAGTTTCTCAATTCTCATTGGAAGTTTTAATAAAACCATTAAATCGATGTTTAATAATATGTATTTTAGCTTTTAATGCGATTACTTTTCCACTCGTGCAATCAATACACACCGTGCATGTTATTGTTATTATTGTTGTTGTCGTTGTTGTTGTCGTTGTCGTTGTCGTTGTCGTTGTCGTTGTTGTTGTTGTCGTCTTCGTCGTCGTAGTTACTGCTGTCGTCCACGTTGTACTTCAAAAGTTGGGAGGCATGTTCCACTGGCACCATTAACGATAAAATTGTCGGAAAAGAAATTTCACCCCAATCGTTAATTATTGTAACATTAGGCTTTTGTAATGATGCAAACATGAAAAGCTCTACGCGTGCCATAGGTTTAGGCTATAGATCGTGAAAGGGAAGCCACGTTCTTATTTAAGGTATCTATCGTCTCTCTATCGGGGTTCTCTTATCAAATGGTCGAATAGACCTAGAAAGCGACAAACGACGATAAAGTACCGGCAAGGCACGCCTCACCCTCAGAAATTAATCGATCCAATCGAGACTCGTAGAACTTTGTAGCGTCAAGTCGATAAGGTTCGGAGCCACGTGTCGGTGGCCCTTTCACTTTTTATCATTTGGCTGCTAATGCACCGGGGAGTCGGAGATAGTGGTTTTACCATAAACATAGCGCTTCGGGGAGGATGAGGAGATGAGCCGCATTATTAAGGGAGGCTTGGTCGCATGCGGAATTCATGGAGATGGGAGCAGGAAGAAGAATTTGATAGGGCGAAACCGTTATACCTTATGTCCTCTGCTCTTTATTCTTCCGGTCTGAATTTTTAAAGGCCGTCGATTACCTCGCGATCAGAAGCTCGACGCAGGAACTTAAAAAAAAAAAAAATTGTTTCCACATGCTACTGACCTCGAAGTCAAAAATAATTAACGATGATTTACTTTTGTTTCCCACCGTGTTTCAAATGACTCGTCCCCGTCCACTTCCCCCGCACTATTTCCGTAACGCCACAGCAACTCTATAACCACTTTCCATATCATTAAGCCGCTACGCATGAATCACTTTCGAAATTCAAGAGAGAGAAGAGAAGTTGGTATGGTTACGAAATAGTGCTCAGAAGGGTGCAGCTTTAAAAATTTATACGAATGGTAGGAAGATGCGGTAGGGTGGGAGTCAGAACTGTGTAAAGGAAAAGACAAAGAGAGCTTACTTTATTCTCATCGTCGGCGTCATCGACGTCACTGTGACAACAAGCGTCGCTCATTAATTACCGAGGAAAAGAATTCAAGCAGCCAGAGGCGATGGCTACTAAAAAAAATGTGGGGCCCTTTGCCTATCTATCTATCTTTATATATATTTATATATAAGAAAAGGTTTACTGCATATCACTGTTATCCTTTTTTTTTCAGTAAACCTTTTCTTTTAATAAACATGATGGATCATGAGAAAGTGGGAGAAGAGGGAGAAGAGAGAGAGAGAGAGAAGAGAGAGAGAGAAGAGAGAGAGAGAGAGATGGACGAGGGGAGTGGATACTATATGAAGTATCAGCGAATCCCTTTTGAATTGTCAAAATAGGATCGTGAGATTTTGCCTAATCAACTTTCTATAACACGCTAACTTTTATTACGCGAATTCCGATTTCATCAGTGTATTCTATATAAATTACGAATTGTAATTTTCCTACTGTTGTTGAAACTTTTATGTTTACGCTTCGATGCTTTTTTCATTGTTTTACGCTCAACTATAAATATAAATTTATCGATATTTTCAGGTACGGTCATTCATTGACGTTTTCAGTATTTTAGAAAACCACTAAATCCCATTTGTCAAATAGATTTGGACCCTTTATAGTGCACGTTTGCGCAAAGCTAATCAAGTGATGTGCATTTTTTTTTTCTTTTCAATCTAAACCCTTTGAATCTACTTTTAGGATTTATACGTACTATTAAATTATTCGTTTGGTATTTATTAAGAGAACGTAATAGAAAAAATATTTGAAAATATACGGAATGTTCGGTTAACAAAAGCAAGCCATCACGATAATACATATTTTTACAACATTAATAAACAAAATACTACTGCTATTATGCATTTCTATGTAAAGTAATGTAAATTTTCTTTGCTACACGCATGCTTGTGTCAGAGAAAATTAGTTGTATATTTATATCGCGTAATATTTATGAGAAAATTTTTAAGCATTTGAATTATTGTAAATTATTTGTTGAAATTGCGTAAAATTTATTTGAAGAGAATGAGAAATAAAGCCGTTTTGACGTGTATGCTAATAGCTAATTGCTTATTAACAGAAGAATGCAAGGCATAATGAATTAAGATTTCATAAACAACTGAGTGGTTAATAATTCATTAATTACGTTTGCCAAGTAAATCTTCAAAATTGCGAAAAGTAAGGGAAGCATTTGCGCTATAACTTTCTAGCGTCTAATATTATCGACTGTCGAACCAATATTTAAAGCTCCGTATCTTAAGGAATGCCATAATTGGAAAGAATTATTAAACAATATTTTAAAAAATGCACGGATTATTGAACAAACTTCATTACTCACTTTATTACCCAATATTCCGTTAGTTAGTACATTAGCTCCACATAGGGAAAGTATTGGCTTTATAATTATATTATGTCCAGATATCGAGGAAGTTTCGTATTTTTTTACGAGAAACTACTTGAAAGGATTGTTGATTTTCCGATGGCGTACACAATATCGCCATAGATAAATAAAGCCTACAACTATATTTTCGTATTTTTTACAAAATAACCAGTCTGTTAAAATGGCAGCTTATGAATAGCTTACGAAGTGTCCGGAAAAGAGGATAAAGAGGGTTGCCGTTCAAAAAAAGTGAAAAGGTCTGTTGACGAGAACACTTTTAAAATGCAAAAGTACGATTAAAGCAGGATGTAAAGGACGAAGCGCAAGTTCCCAACAAGTCTCGCGAGTCGAAAATTGATGGTGCGAACTGCGCTGACCAAAGACAAAACAAGGAACGCACTCGTGTGAATCTTCAAGTGGCGGCAAAAAGTGAAAGCGCTCACGTAAGGGTATGCTAATAATCGCTAAGGCAGCCGGAAAAGAGGGTTGCAAAGAGAAAAAGGCAAAAAGGTTGGCATGTATCTATAACCAACCAACCAACCAACCAACCAACTCTCCCCCCCCCCTCCCCCTTTAAATCATCGCCTCTCACCGCTACCCATCGAAACCTACGCCTTTGAATGCTCGGCCGCGCAATCCATAATCTCGAATTTGCGCGATATGGAACGGGAGAGTCAACTTTTTCCCGTTTTTACTTTTATCCTCCCCCAATTATGCTCCAATTTGTTACTGGCTCGCAAGACACTTGAAAAGTTCCGCTCGTCAATTCAATTATTCGGTGCTTTTATTTATCGGTCGCGTCAGCCCCCTACCGAGAAGAACGTTAATACCGCACGGATCTGTATTTATTATAAACCGGAAGCTTATCGATTTATAGACGTGTCCCGCGTGCATGATGCTACACTACCACCACCAACATCACCACCATCGCCCCAAATGAATACATAATATCAGGATATTATTGAGATTCTCCGAGAGAAGGATATGTTGGCAAAGTGCAGGAGCTCAATCGCGGAGCGGCTCAAACTCGAGTCCCTTGGCCTGTCGTTGAAAATGTTGTGAGAAAACTCGCCGATGTCCGTCCGAGAGACAGTCGGGAGTTGACTCGGATGGCGCTCCAGCAACGGCCAAAAGCCAAATCGATATCGAGAGGAGACGAAGACCCGAATTATGCCTTTTGCTGAATCCTTGGGGTGATGAGACTCCGAGCTAAGCTCGACTCCCGCACGATCTTGTGTAGGATACCTGAGCCACAGATGCACGCGGCACTCGACGATAGGAGATGTATTTTTTTGCGAGAGAGTGTTCTGGCGATCGAGGATGAGGCGAGGAGAAAGCCGAGAGTGTAATATTCGTGCGACTTGTGGGAGCGCAGTAGGCTATGCTCGGCAGATGTCTCGAATAGCACAAAGAAATCTAGCGGACGATTGATAATCTTTGTGGCCCCTATTACACTGCTAACTCTTTTAAATTTAATCGCCATTTATTTCGATATACCTTGTTGGATTGCAGCTGCTGTAATTACTTAGTGGACGACGTATAGTGGTTTCCCAATTGTTTGGCGAGGTCCTTTGCTTGTGGTCTGGCCTAAGTTGTTAGCTAATGCTTTCAAATAATTAGAAGTAAATTTCCAAGGCATGTGTATGCTATTTACTTGGCCTTATGGATCAAAGCCACTACTACCGGAAGCACAATGCCATTATCGGGAACAGAGTCGATTGAATCTCCTCGAGAACATCCTATTCCCTACCGTGTTTTATTAAGTTCAATTATTTTTAATAGGAATGTCTAAAGTTGCGCTATGCGCAGGAAAACGTGTGTTAAAAGTTGGAAAGTTTAAAGGGATGTGATGAGAACATTATTACTCGTTAATGTAAAATTCGCTTTCTCGATTACCGGGCTGGGAAAATTCACGGAAACCCGGACTGTCGACGGCGCCGTAGGTTATCCCCTTTAAACAGCTAAGATGCGACTCGCTTCGTTCAAATATCCTTTTTCTGCTCAGTTTGGTTCATATAAGGTTGCTGCACTGTTTATTTCTTATAAAATTTCCATATAATTGAATTGGATTTTTATCGTATTATTTTCATTTGCTAGTTACATTAAGTTAGGTACGTGCAAACGTGGTTTTTAAATTTTATGGAAATATTATATTTGTTCTTTTTTTCTTTTAAGCTTACCTTCTTGGACAACAAAACCGAGACCATTAAAAGTAAACTCTTAGGCTATTATTAAAGTGCCACTGAGAATTCTTTTAAAAGGAAAAAGAAACGGCGAACGAAGGACGAAAAGGAAGAAAAAGAGGAACGAAAAGGGAATAAAATTCGCCCGATGGATGATAGAAAAGTTTAAAAATCTTATGAAAGTAAAAATGTAAAAATCACTTAGACGCCTGTAGCCGTGGGCGTGGTACGATGGGACATGGAAGAATTTTGGATAGTAACAATACTTTTGCAATTAAGATGTCCAAGTGATCTAAGTTTTCGGACGTTAATTCGTACGTGTGAATTACGTTAGCGGCGTAACGACTTCTTGCCTATTGGATAACGATAACGGAGCCGAAACTCGGTTTTCCATTGTGGGGTCGATGCTATCGATGTGTGTTTCTGGCAAAATGTCGAGCGTTAATCGACTCTAATACACGAACATCTGCCGTTACAGCACCTTAATGCACGGAATTAAAATAAATTTCGCGTAAATTAAAAGGTAAAGGGGGTGCGAACCGAGGCACTATAAATCTCGTGATAAAAACATAATCCAGTGACAGATTTTGGCGGGAATAATCCAACAAGCACGTGGACGAATTGCAGGCGAATGGCACTTCAAAGGAAAGAAAGAAGCGGAAAGAAAGCGAAAGGAAAGTAGGGATCCATTTAACCACTCGTGGACGAAATTTGCCGTTAAATCCCGTGCAGGGGCATTGGCAAAAGCTCGCCCTCCCAATCCTGCCACCTCACCCCACTCCCATTCGCCCGCCCGTACTTTCGCGCACAGTCGAGCACACGCGCAACCACATGCAAAACCAAGGCGAAAATAATTAAATTGATCGGGGCGGCGAAAGATGAAGCGAAAGTCGGGAGCTGCAGTTTCGGTAGCAGCACCACGCGGCAAAAAGTTCATGAATCATCCCTG
This sequence comes from Ceratosolen solmsi marchali, assembly GCF_000503995.2. Lineage (NCBI taxonomy): Eukaryota > Metazoa > Arthropoda > Insecta > Hymenoptera > Agaonidae > Ceratosolen > Ceratosolen solmsi. Next base: position 4,588,733 of record NW_011948426.1, on the reverse strand, counting down.
CAGCGCTAATCTCCGCGACGGTGAAGCGGCTTACTTAAGGTCGGGATTGCGCAAAACGTGATCGCGTAGAAAGACCGGCTTTTCCCGTAATTTCGTGTCCTGGATGCGTGCGCGCGCGCGTGCGTCGAACAACGTTGAAGGACAGCGTGACTTTTTCCCCCAGGGAGCTCACGAGCTTCACGGCAAGAGATTCCATTTCCCCGTCTATCCCGATACCGGCTGCAGCTCTTTGATCTCACGAAAATCCGCCAGGGCGACATATACGAGCAAAGGTCGCCCCGGTCGATTGTTCCTTTTCCACGGCACAGACTCTCGGGTAACTCTCAAAGACGCCCGGGGCGTCTCTCTCTCTTTTTTTCTTTCTTTTTTTTTTTATTCTTTTCTCCGCGAGCAGCCACCCACCCTCCCGCCCAACCCCACCACCCGGTAACCAAAGCCCGGGAAAAGTGGGACAGACTGGTGGAACAGATCCGAGCCTACGCCGGAGGGCCAAAACCCTCCTCCTGCCTTTATGAGATACGTGTCGAGCATCCTGGATACGTTCGGTGAAGCAGATTCTGCCGGGGTAATTACCGACCCCGCTGAACACGGCCGACGTCTACGAAGCAGGAAGAGAGCGACGAGCGCACAACCGCCCGCGTCGCTTCGACTAATCTTAATTACGTTCGTACTCTGTAGTTTGTTCGCGAGGGAAATTCATTTCGATACTATTGTGCGATGAATCGATGAGTCGACTGGGCGAGGGACTCGACGACCACAACTTAGCGTCGATTTTATGGGATTTTAGTTTATTAATATCTAATCGGGAGCACGCAGAGTCGCCTATCGCCCGCGATACAAGCGCACCATCCGTAGCTTTTAACGAGCACTCGCCGCTGTTAGTTTGCCCCGTCCAATACATAAAGACAGATTCATCGAGGACTTTATGCTCGAGTCTGTCGGAGAAAGTGCCGTCGTAATACCGCTGCGTATGACGCGCTCGTGATTGACACGCTAATCGCTCGGCTAACTGTCCAGGACTGGTGACGCCGTGCTCCGTATTAATGAAATTTCGTAAGTCCGTGGAGGTTGGGGAAATGGCGCGAGCTACGTCACGTTAACGATCACCGAGCCGTTGAGGCCCGATGGTTGGCCGTTGAGGAACGACGCTTTCGTCATGTCGTTCGCGTCCTTGCTTGGCGCTACTCGGCCAAACCTCGATTTCCGTAAGTAATTTATAATAAGAGGCGGGACGAAACAATCGAGAGTTTCCCCGAGTTTTTGTAGGACCTTTTGTGCCTGGCCGGGCGCGCGACAATTGAAACTCCCTCGCCCCGTGACTGCCGGGGCGTCGCGGTGGACTCGGCAGGTAGCGGAAGCACTCGCACGAAATTGCGGTAAATCTTTCGGCAGCTGCTCGGAATTCGCCTCCACCCACGTGACTTTATACGGGCTGGAACAATGCGGAGTCTGCGAGCCAACGAGCGTCCTTCCGTTCTTCCGTCCTTACGTCCTTACGTCCGTTTACCCGATATATTCGCTTTCTTCGGCGCGCGCGCGATCGATATGTTCACGGGAGATTTATCCGACTTATAGGCTTTATGAGGGGAAAAAATGCACGAACTCTGTTTTCAAAATGACGAAGATGACGGAAGATTTAAGACCGAGGGTAGCTTCGACTTCGAGGCAATAGAATGACGAAACACTTTATTCCTCGACTTACCTTACCTTACCTACCCACCATGCATCTATCTATTCCCTTTTCGTTCCATCGTTGCAAACTTAGGTGCTCGCACACGCATTGCCATTACTATTGCTGCTCGAGCTTATGATAATACAGCGTTGAATTGTCCATGATCCGCGGCCAATACTAAAGGCCATCGTCGCGATCTCCGTCCTATTGGGGAAATCAATTTCGCGACCTATCGTGCGAGTGGGCGCGGTCGATAGTAGACAGCAGCAGCAGCAACTCTCTCGCGAAACAGCAGTCCAAGGAATTGTTACGAACATTAAAATCCCTATCTTTAGTTAAGTAAGTAAAATTTACTAACGCGTAGATGGCCTTCGGCGGATTATCGTTACATCCATAAATACGGATTAGCCGTAGCTCATAATCCGGGGATCCATTTTTCTTCGGTCGCGAACAAGCCGAGTGAGAGATAGAGATAGAGAGATAGAGAGAGATAGAGAGAGAGATAGAGAGAGAGAGAGAGAGAGAGAGAGAGAGAGAAAGCGTGGAAGAGCGAGGGGATAAGAAAAGTCGTATTAGCCACGAGAGGAGAAAAAAAGGAAATCAAAAGCTGCCCTCGAGCCGATCGCTAGTTGGCTTCCGGAGTCGAGTAATTGTGTTTACCGCTCGGCGTGGCACTCACTCCCCGGGCGTTGGATGCGCGCGTCGAAGCAATTAGTCCAGGGATGAAGGCGCGCAAAATAATTTCATGGCCTCTTCGGCGAGATTGGAAATCCGCGTATTAGCCGACAGTAGGAGCAAATCGCGATTTGAGTCGTTGGAGTTTGGTATTGGCCTGCGACTCGACAAATGCCATCCTTCGCTACGCGAGCGAACGGACCTTCGGGGATCCTGGCGCCCGACGATCCGATCCACTTATTCGTTAAATAAATATATATATATAGATATATATATATATACGTGTGTGGATACGCGTGCGAGCGCATGTGCATATGGCTGCGCAAGTCCCCGCCAAATTTATATTTACGGCCGATCGTAAATGAGAAATTGCTTATAAAGGGAAGGAATAAATAAAATCCGAAATTAATGCTTGATTTAAATGCCCAGGACATTGTTACGCCTTCGACGAAACGCATTGGGCTTTTATAGGCGTTTTCGTGTCCGCGATTAGGCAACATCGTTGTGATACACGATCGGAGGGAAGGAGGAAGCGAAAGCGCGGGCAATCCTTTCTAGTTTACAAGCCGTTCGGCCGAAACGAGACTATTATTAACCATTGCTAGACCATTCGCCGATCATCTTTCTCGTCGTAGTCGTAGTAATCGTAGTGGTCGTAAACGTCGTCGTTGTCGTAATGATCGTCGTCGTCGTTATCGTTGTTATCATAGTCGTCGTCGTCGTAGTCGTCGTCGTCGTCGTCGTTATCGCAGTTGCCATCGTTGAGTCATCCAATCGCGCGAAAAGCAGCCGAGCCACTCGGTCGTGCGAGTGCGTCTTATTGATAAGAGATGACTATCGATTGACAGGCGATGATTCATTATTTGCCGAAGCGCGAGAATTACCGAAGCTGACGAAGAAGTCGTGCGAGTGTTTGCGCCGTCGAAGAGCGAACGTGCGGGCGACCAATTACCGCAGAGGAGATCAGCGCCGGAAAAAGACGGACAAGGAGAAATAATTAGATCGGTATCCAACTGCGATGTGAACGAGGCGAGCTGGACTGACGGTGGCGAGGGTCGCGGCATAATTAGATGATTGCTGGATCCCCGGAGCGGACACTCACTCCCAGGCTAATTCGTTTGAATTTCTCTCCTCCCCCCCCCCTCTCTCTCTCGCTCTCGCTCTCTCGCTCTCTCGCTCGCGCAGTCGGAGCCGATAGATGCGATTCATCGACCTGCGGGAACTTGGACCGCGAGCAAAGCCTCCCAACTGCACGTGTCCCCCTGCGGACTTACTTCGTTATGCCTCGCTTTTCCTCCTCGCTCCTTCGTTCAGGCATCTCCTTTTATTCATCTTGCCGCTGCTTTCCAGTCGCCCGGAAGCACGAACTGCGCCTCAACAGCCAATTGCGGCCTGACCCGATAGCTCCAACGGGCTACTGGGAATAATGTCCACACCGAGAGATATTAAGCCAAGCCTCTAGTCGCTCAGTTAATCTTGTTTCGCTTTCTTAATTTCACTTTGGTACATCGCATTACACTAGGAGTGACTAGTCCTCGCTTTCCAACGGCTCCAAATAACTTCTCCCGGCCGTAGTAATGACCAAATTGACTACCGTACTTTGCAACTATCGTTCTGCCGATTCTCGTACTTTAAAACTGCTCCCTCGCTTTTATGATGCTACAGACCCTCCAACTCACGGATTTCTCGGTACAACTTGACCGATAACAAACAAAACAAACAAAACAAAAAAAAAAACAAAAAAGAACAAAAAAAAGAAAAGAAAAAACTTAACGACTGCTCCACTTCAATTGGGCCCTCCCATCGATTGCTTAATCTTCTTAATGAATCCTATTACGCTTCCAAACGAGATAAGAGTTATATGGTCAAATTGTGCCAAAATCTTGCAACATTTTCACTTTTAATAGATTCCCTATTAAATTCTAGCGGTAATCTCGACAATGAGATTGTTAACGTTATTAACGTTAAATTATCAAATAAATGGTCTTTCAAAACTTCTAGAGTAGACTTATAGAGCAGACCTTTAATGCAGACTTTTATTCCAATTTAATTGGTTACGAGCGGTGCCAGTAAAGATACAGAGAAGTAAATATTTTATATACTTTGGCAATTTTCGATTACAAAAGTCAAATCCAATTTGCGTTTAATCATCGTCGGCGCCATTTTTACGATAAAACAAAACATAATAAAACAATTCGCTTTTTCAATACTTTTTAAAAAACAAATAGTATTTGTTGCATTCTACGAATACCGCTTATACGCTGTATATTTTATTACCAAAAGCTACATCCATTTGGAATACAATCGATTGCGACTAATACTACTACTAAAACATAATAATAATGATAATAATAATAATAATAATATTAACAGTAATAATAATAATAATAATAATAATAATAATAATAATAATAATAATAATAATAATAATAATAATAATAATAATAGTAGTAGTAGTAGTAGTGGTCATAACGATAATAATAATCTGCTATGGTCTCTCAAAGCCATTAAAATACTTTAATATTTAGACATTTCAGTTTCATGACTGTCGAACAATACTCAATGTAACAACAATTTTTTATTCTGTTATTACTTTATTTTTTTAAACTACCAGCTCTATCGACGTTTAATTGGTTTTGAAGTATTGTGAGTTTATTTTTTTACGAAATAAAAATGTCTGCGTCGAAGCTTATAGGTAAAGTATTTCAAGATTAAACATGTATTTAAAAGTTTTGTAATATGATTAATTTTTAAAATAAATAATATCTAAATGGAATATTCGTTGAAATTACTATTCGAAAATAAAACCAAATAATTCCAAAATATTCGAAAGATACATTCTATTCAATTATTCGAGTCACTGTAATATTAATAGTGATCTAAAACATATATTTATAACTGATTTTTAAATTATTAATCTAATGATTCAATTTTTAATGCAGAAATGGTATGAAAAAAAAACGTTTCTTTATATATATATATATATATATATATATATATATATATATATATATATATACATATATATATATATATAGAAGAGAGAGACAACGGAGTGTGGAGACAAATTTAGTATGTACTTCATTTATTAATGACTGCAGATTGTCTTTAAATAATTTCGACTCTAAAAGCAATTAGTACGTACATACATTTCTAATATTTTTCAATGAATTTTTCGTCATTACTTTTTTTTCTTTTTTTCTTTTTTTTTCCTTTTTTTAGTTATCCAAAGCATTTGTTCATTTATTTGTTACATATATACATATATATTTTTAACGTTTTTACCAGGCGATTCAAATTAAAATAGTAAAAATTTCAACTATTCTCATTTTCTCGTTCGTGTACTTTTTTTCAACTTCAAGTACTTCTTGATAACACGCCTATTCTTAGTTGAGTGCATTCCAAGCTCGCAAAGGGCCGATTGCTCGATGCAATGTCATCGCTGTCGCCTCATTGACAGCAAACAAGATACCGAATAAAGTAGCAATGCCGTATTGTGGAACTGCCCCGTTGACAACTGGCGCATCCATTCCATGTTACTTGTGATAGTGTAGGAGGGCCTGACGAGCATTCGACTCCTAATCGTATATCGAAAGGTAATTCCGTTTAATTTAATAAGCACCTTGGTGGGGCGGAGTGTATGGGGGTAGGGAGTGGGGAATAAAACAAAACATACAAAAGTGGAAATAAAGTAGGAACGTATATAAATAAAAGGTTTAGAAGGATGCTTCCTTTATTTAAAAATCAAGATTCTAAAGAAAATATTTTCATGCTTCGTTTACTTTAAAGCGCCTTTACTTTAATAGACGCAGGTACGGTCTATCAAACTTGATCACCATACTTTATGTCAGCCGGTATTTCTTTTCCATTTGAGAAAAATATTTATCGTATTTTTAAGTGAAGGCTATACTTCTGCATAATAGCTATTGCGCCTACATTCCTTTCTCAGGCTAAAATCAATTGTCAACATCAATTAATCCTCGGGAGATAATTTTCCCCTCGATAATATTATAATTCTTCGAGCTGGAGCCTGAAACTTAAAAATGGAGATAATTACGTCCGTTTTTCCTTTTTTTTTCTCTCTCTTTTCTTTTTGTTTGTCATTTCCCGACATTTGGATCAATCGGGATGGTTAAAGCTTTTGATTGAACCGAGTGAAATTATTTCCCAAATTATTTGGGTAAAGCGATAACGACGTATTCCCTAATGATAGCAGTCCCCTAACATTTCAATTCATTCCTTTTCTTTGCACTTTCAATTGAACTGCTAAGCTACCGTTCAATTATTAATCCAATTATCGCATTTGGTTAGAATATTTTCATAATTCACATTCATTTTCCTACATTATGGCGCGCTCACACTTCACATTGACAGAATATCAATTTGTACTGTGGCATAATAAAACCGAGTTCCACCTACGTTCTAAATACATATCTCAATTGAGAAGAGAAATAGGTTTATTATAGAGATCTTTAGCATTTACTTAACAAACTGGATGTAATGTTAGCGTCGCTTATCAATATTAACTTTATATCATTAGCAGCGAACAGTAGCTTAGCTTGTAAATTCTCGCACCAATTTACAGACTCGCGATCGTTATTCGGTATACTTTGGCGAACATAATATTACATAGAAATAGAGAGTGAGCGAGTAAGAGCACAGTAGGTGATTCGCTCGGATGTGTAGGAAAACTCGTGAAAAACTTGGATAAAACCGAGGGTCCGTCTGGTGCTGTAAGAGTAAGTGTTGCCCATGCAAAGTCACATTCATCGTGCGCAATTTTGGAAATATCGAAGCAACGCATACGACGTAATAATCGCCAATGGGCCACTTTTCGCAGCAGCACTCGAGTACCTTAAGAAAAGTGTCTCGGCCCGAGGCTAAGTGGAGGCAGAAGGACGGAAACTGTCCGCCAAACGCACGGACACGAACCCCAAGTCTCGTATCGCCGGTCGAGGCAAATTAAAATGAACGCATACCGCACCAAGTGCAACGCAACACTCGAGCTTAATGCAATAACGGAGCCCTTGGATCTTGGGAGACAGTGATTGGAGAGTGCGCTGATGCGCCTCGCTGCATGGCCCTCGAATGATAAAGCCTTGACTTAACGAAGCGGCCGTTTTATTTGCATTCCGCTGCGGCGATATTTCAAAGTCGAATTACGAGTGGCGGGGCAGGGACACGAGGTGAATGAATTTAATCCGCGTGCTTCGGCCCCGACAGCGACCGTGACTTGAAGTTCCGCTAATGGGAGGTTAAGCCACCCTAGCCGTCCTCGATCAGGCTCGTCCCCCCCCCCCCCCGACAACAGCAAAACTTCCACGAGTTGCGGCTAACTGTGTTTTGCGAAGGGAAATGGAAACCAAGTTTGCCGGGATCGGGCAGGGAGACTCTGTAATTTCTGGGTCGCAGAGTGCCCTCCGCCCCTTGCCCCATTGTCCCTCATTGTCCCGAGCTTTCAAATCCATAACCGGTGACTTCCGAGCTACGTACGTTTGACGCTGTTCGACATCCGACCTCGGCCCATTGGAATCCACAATCGCTTCGTCGTTGCCAAGCTCGTCGAGTCGCATTAGGATATCAGTGTGTGCACCCGTCTGACCCACTTCCATGTCATATCGCAGGCCTCCGGGCCCTATTCTTCCTCGGCTGCTTTCGATGAGAGAAGTGGGCAAGAAGCCTCGTCGTCGAGACAATGCAACATTAACGGAGCGAAATTTTGTTTTATACTCGTTGTATCGAGAGTGGCCAATTTGTATAGGGAGAGCAACCAGTTAGTATTAACGAATGCGCGTTAATTTTATTTTCCCCTTTTCTGAGACACTATCCGCGTAATTGCGAAAAATTATCGTGGCTGGCAAGCTAATTTCCATCCTCCAAAACTAATAAGCTTATTAATACAAGTTATCGCTCATGCGCGGATAGTCGGATAATTCAGTTGTCCCTATCAATTCACTCTCGCATTATCTTAATGGCAATGCAGCACGCGTAGATGATCGAATTTGCGAAAGAACGAATTACGCGACTTTGCACACGGTTAGATAGACGTGTGAGTGGGCGTGTTAGTGGGTTAAGTGGGTTAGTTGCGTGTGCCGAAAGACTGTTTGAAATTTAAATAAAATGCCATAATAGAGAGATGCCGAGGGCGTTATCTTCGAAATGAGATGTACATCCGAAAATCTTTTGCCCAAGCTAAAGTAAATCCCCGGATGTTACGAGCCCAATTTGTCATGCCAAAATTTTAAATTGCACGATGTACGCCGAGTGCCCCTAGCACAATATCAGTGCAACGTTGATTAGATTTACACTAGAGCTTTAAGCTTAAATTACAAAGTTTGCATTTTTTAAAGCTTCTCGAGTTCGCTTCGGAGTCTGTAAGTTTTCACCTGACTGATTCATTAATGAGCAGAGTTTGCGAATTGCGCGGAATGCCCGGCTGTACATATTTAAGCCTAAAGTAGAGCATAAATGAAAAGACGTCGGAGGGACGATAATCAGGACAAATTCAAATTGGTCGAGCTTTAACTTGATTATAATTAATTTATGAGTTCCGAGCCGTGGTGACTGGGTGGGGCGATGGAGGGGGGGGGGTGAAATGATAATCTTAAGGAAGAAATATTAAAGGGCAAAGACAATAGGGTATTTTTATATGGAGCACTTTTATTTTAAGATTTGGTGGATAGAGAACTTTCTCGTTCGACGACTTCACACACGTGCATTGTACATTGTAGGGACGACGCTCGACGCACACAACGATGGCAAATCGATACTCGACCTCTTCCCACGATAAAATTAGTTTTTCGAATCAATTAGCCTCTCGGGATGGCTCGGCCCCGTGTCACGTCCAGCTTATATCGACGAGTTTCCTGGCCTAATGAAGACATCCGGGCCACCGTGTGCATCGTGTTCATCGACTTTCACCGCCGGCTTTTTTTAATTCGTCACGCCGGCTCAATTATCGCCGCACGCAGTCTACGACCGAGATAACGATTTATGCCCCCGGAGATTATCCGCCGCGATAACGATTGTTCGCCGGTTGGTGGAGAAGGACGAGGGACGAGGGGCTCGAATGGACGAGGGGCTATTGGGATTTTGAATGTGGGAGGGGTGGTGTATAAGGATGGGAATCGGTGGAGGGTGAGGGGGTGGCGGCGATGAGGGTGAGGGGAGGAAAGGTAGAGAGGAGCGACAGATGAGGTCCGGGTCGGCCCTTGAGCTCAATGTGCACGGCTTCCCTCGACGCTCTATATCTCCTCGGCCTGGATAAATGCGATGGACGGTGTGACGGGGGGGGGGAGTAGGCAGTGAGGTGCCGGGGGGGGGGGGGGAGGAGGAATGCGAACTTATGGGAAGAAAAGTTTCGTAATTGCAGTCGGAATTATATGGGACCGGTTACCCAAGCCCGTGCACGGCGCTCGCACCGGAAATAAACACTGGTCGGGGGCTTGCGAGGGCGATGGTCGAAGGCAGCAGGGACGCCCGAGTGCACGCGCCTCGCCAAAATTAAACGCCTGGGCGTGCCTTCCTATTTTCCGCATTGCTCTTCCTCGGTAATGAGAGATTAAGCCTTGCCTCCACCCTGTACCCTCCCCGTCTCCCTCTCATCGCATGTACCAGTGCCGCTCTTCGTATTTTCATGCTGTTCCGATAGCCTTGCGTCCACGAGTCGAGCGAAACTCTCGAGGTAGGCGTTCTTCGTCCATTTGGCGCCGCCGTCTCAAGCCACCAAGCAGTCACATTGAGCCTTGCCCTTTTAAAGAAAAATCCTATCCATTATAAGAGAAGCCCTTTCGTTAGAAGGGCGTCGATCGAGGCTTGTCGTGGTACGACATGGCCGAGAATAAAGGTCGATCGAGGCTTCGATGAACGAGCTTAACGTCGACGAATAGGCCTCGAACTTTACTCGCCATCGTCTTCGAGGCACCTTTTTTGTTATTATCATGAATTATAATAGGAGGTGAGTAGTGCCTCGGACGTCCTTGGACGATAACGTCCAGCGTGCTTTGAAGGAAAGCCGAGGAAAATCGGCCCGCTTTAATCGACCGGTCAAATATTTCCTTAGCAGACTGACGGAGCCTCGAAAGGTCTTCAGGTAAATCGCAATGAGAGCCTCCGCGCCGCCTTCTCCAACCGGAGAAAGTCAATTGATGGTTGGAGTTTGGGGGTATCGTAGATTGGAATTACCGGAGCTCAGATTTGGCTGTGGGAAGGAGCATCGGGTGTGTCGTCCAAAGAGTTGGGTCGGGTTCATTGACACCCGGGAGCTGTCGATCGATGGCTGACATTGTGCGACGGGTCGCTTAAGGAAGCGAATCGATGACAATAACGGAATGCAAGCCGCAGGCTTCATTAATCATGGAAAAGAATTAATAGCCTGCGAGAGCGTAATACGTCTCTAACGATCGGAATGGCCCTCCCCGGGGGTCGTGGGCGCAGCTCTCACATCCCCACCGTCAGTCACCCCAGCTTTCCACGGGGGCGTAAAAGCGCATAGGAGGCGCGTTTTATTTCATATATTCTCTCTCGCTGGCTCACTCGCTCGCTCTCATTCACCGTGCCAAAGAAGACGAAGAGACGGGGAGGGAGAGGGAAGAAACGGAAGAAGCAGCCGCGACACCCGCACGCACTCACGTATCACCTTAACGCCACGAGACTCGCGAGTTATTTATTTTTATGGCACGCGCTGCGGACCGCCGCCGCAAGCCCTCGGCCTCCATGGAGGGAGCGGGAGCCTGCGCCCGTTTAATGGCGTTACGGGGTTGCCATGGCTACGGCAGCCCCATGGAATCACCTTACCCGGCGGAAAGCCCATTTATCCTGGAAAAACATTATAAGAGCGGGGGACCAGCCGATATTCGCGACGCCGTCTTACGTACCGAAGGCAGCGCGTAGCTCGGCCGACGCCTAAGCGCGCCGCGCGCAATATGCGCAGTGGTGTCACGCGGGGGATGGCGGGAAGAGGGAATCGAGGGACCGAAGTATCGTGTCTATTGGATGGGTGACGGCTGGATTGGGGGTGCGCCGGGGAATTGTCGACTTTGCCGGCTGGGTTCGGATATTTGTGGAGATCCTCGGTGTCTCGGCTATACCGTCCGGTCAGCGACAGTCGCCAGGGCGAAAAAACGTCGGTGCGTGAACTTAATTAAAAAGACTCGGCAGCTTTTTGGGCTAGATGGCGATGTGGAGGAGAATAGGTTTTATCCGGATTTTAAGAAAAAAGAGAGGCTGGAGGGTAGCGGTACGAGGCGGAATGGAATTTTGAATGCCTCCGCCATACGGATGGTCCATGTATGCACGGTAAAAGAAACGTCTGGGTATGAGCACTCGAGAAGGGGATGAGTGAGGGCGGGTGGTTGGGGTGTGTTGGTGTTTTATAGAGGAGGGGTTGTGGGGGGGGGGGGCAGTGGTTCGGAGGTTGGAATAAGTTAGGGTTAAGGTGGGTTTGCGAAGAAGAGCTGTTTCTTTCGGGATAAGGAAAGCAAGGTTATTTTGTAGAATGGAGGTATATTGTTAGGAGAGTAAGAATAAAAGATTGAATTCGATTAAAGCGTGAGCAAATTTTTTTTTATTTCGTTTGGCAGGTGCAATTTCGGGAATTTGTTAAATAACATTGGTTCGTTGATATCCCAATAATTCACGTGCAATTGTAATATATGCGCAAGACTTAAATTTCAAACGTGTAATTTGAGAATCGCGCTTTCTCACATTTAGCCATGTAATATTATGCACTTTGGCATTAATCCTTTTGATGTATACATTTGATGTATCTTTGAGCAATGCATATATTTATAAACAAAACATTTTTTTTTTGGCGAAATAGGATATGAAAGAGAAACAACGAATAATATGTATGTATGTATATATAATGTAAAAAAGAAAATAAAACAATTATTAGCATATTAATTTGCACTGAAAGCCCTTCTTGTTGTTACAAGAATTTAAAATTTTAATATTAACGTTTTGAAATAATTGGAACAAGTTCTGTTTTGTGTTATAACATTTTTTTCGCGAAAGGGGCGTTGGTTGAATCAAGCGTCGAGGTATTTTTTTTAAACGAGAAGGGAAATTTCTCGCCGTGCCATTAGAGAATTGAGATCCTTGAATGAGATGTATTCTGTAAGGTCAGTCGTCTATACTCTCTCTCTCTCTCTCACACACACACACACACACACACACACACACACACACGCCTCTCGTCTTTTGTACCTATTTACAGTTGAAGATGTTAACCGTAAAAGATTGTGATTTCGAATTATAACGACGAAAGTTAATAATCGATGTTTTATGAATGTACATGTACGTATGCATTAAAATTTTTAGTTTAACCTCTGATAATTAGGCGCATAATTTGCGCAAATGATACAGATTTGTCAATAAAGTTCGTAATAATGGAGTGACATCGAATGCAGCTAAACAGGATATTCATTGGAAGCTCGAGCAATGGTTTGTATCCGTGTGCGATGCATTCTTCTTTGGTCGCAGGGGCAGCAAAACACGTAAAGTTGCAGAAATGATTTGCCACCATAAAGACATACAAAAGGATAAAAAGAATTGCTTGGCAGACATCGTGCGCTTTGTGTATTTTTCCCCGAAGAGAGTTATCTCCCTGCCCTACTACGTTTTAGCTTTCCAGTTTTCCGTCTCCGTTATTCTTGAAAAATTCAGATCTTATTACAAGTCCGTGTACGTACGCCGCGAATAAATGTATTTCAACGAGGGCTTAATGTTGTTTTAAATTTAAACTCCCGGTAGCGGCGAGTTTCAGCTCGAGCTTTTCAAGCCCGCGTCACCAAGGTCAGGGAACTTAGATCGCGAATTTCGTCCGCCGAACGCAAGACGAATACATTTGCCACGCGCAGTTTTCTCCTCTCTCCGCCAGTGCACCGCAACGGCCGACGTGACGTACTCGCTTCGGCGCGTCAAAACATCGGACAATTAAACCCCATGGGAATTTAAAATCCCGGCGATTCAACGATCCAACTCACCCCACTCGTGCGATTTTAATACTCACGTGGAGAAGCTACGAGATCTGTCATCTATTGTGGGTGCGCAGCTGCTACGTGCGTCTGTGCGAGTGGGATCATGTCGGCTCGTTCGTTCTTATGGCCGTTGGCGACCACGAGGGATTTATCAAGGATTACACGAAAATTCTATTATCGTCTTACCGGTTCGTATCTCCTCCGCCTATGCCAGCCCCACTGCGCCAACGGTCAGTTTTTAACCGCGTGAGAAGTCACCATGGTATTATGAGACTTTGATTATTGTTGTTATTGTTGCGCAATGAGGCACTCTAGGATGTATCGAGGGAGGTCGGACGACGAGATTCTTAGTTGTAATAAATGATCGAGCAGCCAACCAATACTCCCTCGTCCAATACTCATGCGTAAGATTTACCATAATGGAACTGCTCGACTCGGACGAACAATTGACGATAGAATCATGAAAATTACATCCGGAATCATCATCCCTACACTCGTCCATCTATCAACTTTGAAACACTACCGATGCCCTCGACAAATATCGATGATTCCCGTAACGAGAGCTTTCCACTTATAGCCGCTCGCGAGTTAAAAAGCAGACGAGTGGAGGGAACGGATTCGTTATTAATAAACTCGTCGATGGCGGATATTTTAGTCAAACAAACAAACATTATGAGGCTCGGAGACTTTGGGGATCCTGTAGGTCGAACGTTGTGAAAAGCGCTTTGTTGCTAAGCTCCCGTACGTCCGAGCCAATGGCGGAGGTCACATACGCGTTTGCGATTAATTAAAGAGAGAGAGAGAGAGAGAGAGAGAGAGAGAGAGAGAGAGAGAGAGAGAGAGAGAGAGAGAGAGAGAGCGAGAGAGAGCGAGAGTGAGTGAGAGAGAGCGAGAGTGAGTGAGAGAGAGAGAGAGGGGGGGGGGGCTTTAACGCCGCGCAGGATCATCCGGTATTAAATTTGTCGGAGGATGTAATACAGACCAAGCGACAATACGAGAATTTACGAATGACGCCGAAGGTGGACAACGAGCCACGCCAATTTTGCCTTCCTATGCCGTTACGCTTAATTAAAGATTACGTGAAAATTCTATTAGCTGTCTTGCGGCTTGCCTAATTAGGAGGTTTAACGGCGCGTTATCGTGGAATTGGCCGCCGCTCTATAGGACCACGCGACTCGCGTAAAGAGATATTGCACGCGCCGTCGGTGCGCAAGGAAATGAAATGCAATTGGCATTATTTGCGTGGAGGGACGAGCCGATGGGAGCTTCGGGACAGGCGGACATGGATAATTGGCCTGGTAAAGTAATCGCGCGATTAATTGGCTCGAGGGGGCGAGGGTCGAGGTGTCTAGGCGTCGAGGCGTCGAGGCGTCGAGCCTAGACGAAGACCAAAGACCCATTATGCGGGAAAATAATCCCTCCTTTCGCATACGATCGTGACCCGAGTCGCGGCAAGTACGTTCGTTCGCGGTTTCCCGCCTTTGAATTTTCCACTGCAAGGATCTGGGGATTCAGTACGCTGTCTGTACCGGGATTGACTGGTCGAGAGGAACGTGGGGGAACGTGGAGACGACTCACCCGAAACATTGCATCGAGTGCACAGACGTAATATGGTAAGGGTTCGAGAAAGCGCGCATCAATAGGAAATCGTGGAAATTTAGGTACGTATCCGACCTACGGTTTACCGCTTTATAACGTAGATTTGCGAATATCCACTAGTTTATTATTAGACTCACGATATCGTTGAATTCGATCTTAAATGGCTACTCTATAAAAAAACGGCTCTCGGCCGATATTTGCCCTTCGAGAACGCATACTGAACGCACTGTTCGCAAAGCTCATCCCATGCATTTGTGCCGCGATTCTTGCATAGAGAAGCTCGTTGAATAAAATTGCAATTTCTGAAATAATTCTGGCCACGATATGCCGTTGTGAATTGTGCTTTGCTACTATAAATACATGTGCCTCGGATTATGCCAGGCAATGTATAATATGTTTGACGCTGAATCATTGAATTGATCGAAAGAGGCGAATACAATGTAGCGGTTGACCCTCGCTTAGCGTTATTTCACAATTTTCATTAAGAGAAACACTAAAGTTATTCACTAAACTTTATCGCGAATTTAAAGGCTTCTAGGCTGAGATAAACTTCTACGTAGCATAGTGAACGAGATAATCGTTCTCTCTCGATTGACGCCAAACTCACACTCGCGCGCACCCACTGCTCTCTCTCTCTCTCTCTCTCTCTCTCTCTCTCTCTCTCTCTCTAGCCGGTGTTAAATGGAAAGTACAGTCCGCGTGCGTTAAAAATATGTTACTCTCTATCGTATTAAAGGATTTTTAATATTTATCCAAGTAATATCTAAGTAATTGTTTATCGAGTGAGTCGGGTAATACAACACGTGGATAATTCAATTTTAACGAAGCATGAAAAAGGAGCGCTCGCTCGACTGATGCGCGCAAAAGTCAATTCATCGAAAATATTTTGTGTATGCGTGTGCGTATACGAACGTTAAATTGATCGATACTTCTAAAAAAGAAATGACACGCTGCTACGTCCCCACATAGAAATATGGAAAAATGAAATATGGTATATCAAATGCGACTCCATTCGAAGCCCCCTTTTTCCTTTTTCCTTCATCCCCCCTCCCCCATCCCCCCAATCACCATCCCCCAATACCCCAATCCCCCAATCCCCCAACCCATATTCTGTATACCCCTATCGGCTAATAATGATCCTGCCTGCTTCCTCTCATTTTACACGACTCTCCGAGCTTTTAGAATACATAATGAAATGACACGATACGAGCGATAATCAAATATACAAAATAAATTGGTGTGCCAAGAACTTGAATTATTCTCTAAAGAAAAGAAGAAAAAAGAAATGGATCGACGTCGAGTTAACACGTGACTCTGCCTGCTTTATTGCGACGTTAATGGGATCCCTAACGAATCCCGTCCATCGACGAGAGTGAATTTACGAGAGTAACACGCCCTCCGAAATTCGGGACCTTTAAAGAGCCATGATACATCCATCGGGAAAATGGCGAAAATGGCGAAAATGAAAGGTCCAACCTCGAGAGTATCCACCACTCGCGAGTAAGAAGCGACGTGAAAGACAAGCGTATCCCGGGTCACTCGCATGCTAAGCACCTGAGAATGCAAAACTCTTCAGTCCTGGATCGAGCGAAAACAATTTCGATACGCTACTGGTAGATAGGGCCCCCGCCTTAACCACCCACGCCACCTTCGCCAGCGCTCCCGAATAATTATTTACGAGAGATGGCATGTGATTGTGGTGGTGGAGGAGGGGGGGGGGGTCGGAAGTGCCGAACGCGAGATGACAGCAAACAGAAGACGCGCGGATGAGGCTCATCTTCTTCCGGCGAATGGAATATACATGAGCGCGCGTCGATATTACAGAACTCGATTTAGCGAATACATTATCCAGGGTCGCTCCCTTTCAGCCGACACGCGTCGTCCGAATCCTCCTTGCGCGCCCTTTCAGACGTAACCTCCCCAGGGAACGCGGGCCACCTCGGCCCGGGCACAAAAAAGCCTTTTTCCTAGCGCGAGAGGAGCGATCGACCCCTCGCACTCGGCCGCTGAAAGCGAGTCCTCTCCCCCTCCGTGTTCCCTCCACCCCGCCGACCAATACCTCCGCGCTATACGCACGGCCACGAATCGACGGGGCCTCGAGCGAATTACTCACACCCTCGCTTTTCCCCTTTATTAAAGAGACGCCAAGCTTGCCAATTTTGATTATGATAAGCCTTCGCGACGGAACCGACATTGCCGAGTGGCTGGATGACGATGGACCGACAATCGTTGTTTTGGGCCTGCGATGCTGCCGTTTAGCGGGAGAGGCTTTTACGGACATAATGGTCGGTCGTCGGCCGTCTTGGTCTCTCGGACCAAATAGAATTTTGAAATTGTAATTGCCATACGTTTGAACGGCTATTCGGATACTTTTATTCTGAATTTCGCAACTCCGAGTGGAGCCAAATGGCGATTACGAGAATTAAGAAAAATTAATGTGACGCGACGTCTTTGAGGCAAGTAATTGTGAAAAGAAAGGAACTAATGGTAGTCTGAGAGTAGTGAGAAACGTAATGTGAAATAATTGCGTGAATAACGGTCGAATAAGTGGGAGGAGGTTTTTTTTTTTTTTTTTTTTTTTTTTTTTTTTTTTTTTTTTTTTTTTTTTTTCAAAAAGCATCCTTTCCTCGTACGATGATATATATATATATATAGTCATAAGACGACTAAGAGTAACGTTTAGCCTTGAAAGAAAAACTTAGGAAAGCAAACTTGAAAAAGTCAGAACTTGAAATGTTAATGCCCTCGCTGGAGCTTCCTTTCTATATAATTATAATCCAATAACAATTTAATGTTAAGGTATTAAATTTCAATAAATTATGTAAATAAATATTAAAATTATCTCTTGTTTTTTCACTCGCGAGCATCTCAATATGTATGCATTCGATATTCTTTCGTTTCACGTTCATTTTTATCGTGCGATTGAATTTTGAATATTTGTAGATTTTTCAAGTAAAATTGGAATAAATTCTATCAAGCAAGTATCGATTTTTCTTTTTACTCGAAATTTCGTAATTCCATATTGCAATTTTACTTGTGAACAATAAATTAAATTCTGCTATGTTAAAAAGTTTTTTGTTTTATTAAATATTATTAGTGCTTACATTTGTTTTCACAACAGAAGCTACGATCTCTTCGAATTATCCAAACATTTTTTTCTACGTAATATCCATGCAAATAATATATATATTTTCACTATTCCGTATCCGACTAAGCGCGCCAAAGCCACTCGGATATCGACAATTAATAATAAAACAAAATAATAAAGATAAAAATTATCGAATACATTATCTGCGTAAAACTTGTCGATTCTCGTACAACTGGCATTCAAATATTCAAATTACCTATTTCTGATCAAATTTTTGTGCGCAAAACATACAGAAATGAAACGAACGTGTGCTTTTTTACATTTATATCCATGAAAGGCTTGAAGAATATGTTGCTTAAGGAAATATTCGCCTGCCCAGACACGTACGAGACTAAACTAAGGACGTTCGTGTAAAGTAGCGTAAAGTACACATACTCTTATAAAAATCAATCGAGTATGCAAAATTTCGCACGACGACGCAAATGATATTAGTAGAGGGCTGATTCCAAGAACGGCATACCCACGAGCACTTACCCTCTGCAAATAATACGCGACAATCGCAAATATGTATACCAAGCACGTAGTAGTAGTAGCAGTAGTAGCAGCAGCAGTAGTAGTAGTAGTAGTAGCAGCAGCAACAGCAGTAGTAGTAGTAGTGGTAGTAGTAGTAGTACGAGTGTGGGGGATAAGAAAAC
This sequence comes from Ceratosolen solmsi marchali, assembly GCF_000503995.2. Taxonomy (NCBI): domain Eukaryota; kingdom Metazoa; phylum Arthropoda; class Insecta; order Hymenoptera; family Agaonidae; genus Ceratosolen; species Ceratosolen solmsi. The sequence continues at coordinate 4,570,025 of NW_011948426.1, read as the reverse complement.
CGACTACAAGTCTTTAATGTTCTTTCAAAGCTTTGGCGCAAATGTTATTGTTGGATGGTGAAAAATTAAATAACCATTGGAGTAGATTGGAGTTGGCAAACAGGAGTAAAAAATAAAAACGAAGATACAGGTAACAACTGCGTAAGAAGAAGCTGCACCAGCCACCCACTCCACCCTCCCAACATTAAAGCCAACACGTTCTCCCCTTGGACTCGTCCTCTTTCGATGTCTCTTGCATCTCATCCTCCACCCCATCCCGCTTCTCTCACTCTCACCTCTCACTCTCTCGAGCCGCTTTAAAAGGAGAGCTGATTTAGGGTTACCGCTTCACAGGGCAAATGTAGCGAATAATTTAAAGAGCGGCAGATGCTCCACGCGTGTGCTTGACAATAGATGCCTTAGACGGATCGGCTCATCGATCTGCGGTCCTCTCCTACTTTTGCTTTTGCTTTAGCTTTTTTTCTTTCTTTTTGCACGGCTCACTAAACTCCCGCTTATTCTGCTCGCGTGATCTTTAAAGGTAGGTAATAGCGGGCGCGCACCGCTCTCCAAGTGCAACAAGCGTACCGAGAGATAAGTAAAGCCGATTCTCAATAGGTCCATTCTAAACCCGGGTTGTCATATAATTCTTATATCTGCCTTCGATGCAATTTTAAAGCGATATCGCAACTTTCTTTCGGCAAGATTTATGCAAAACCTTATCCGAGCTTCGTGTTATTGTTCGATCGAATTCACTATGTGACAATGAACAAAGGGCCGAGGAGAAATATTTTGAAATGTACTTTGCTTACACTCGATACTTGGCCTCGTTCGATACATCTACATAGATATCAACTTGGAGTGCGAGATCGGAATACCTGAATTTAGGCTCTGATATACTATTTACATGCAAAGAGGAATGTTTCCATACAATAGCTATTGTCGAGCTTTGCGCTGCTATCCAATTAAAAAGGCCGTTTAACAACGACACTCGCGTCAATGGAGATCGCATCTAATCATTTTAAGTGCATTGATATTATGTCATGTAAACAGTTCATATATTATTAGAGTCATTTCATTTACAAATTGGAATTTGAAAACAACAAAAAATCTAATGTTTTGAAAGTGTAGTTTGAGTCGAGTAGGACTTGGCTGTATAGTAAAAACTGAAGGGACTCGAACGAAACATTTAATTGAAAAGAATTCCTTAAGAATATCATTTAAGACAAATAACAACATTGAGATTCTCTTATACATAATAATGCAGATGATAAAATGCGTAATAAAATATTATAACTGCAATGTCGAGTTATAGATACAGGATCTTGGGATTTCGGGATTCGGTATCAACGACCCATACGCGCTTTTTAAATTTCTAAATTTCCATTAATAAAAGCATTTTTATAATTTATTTTACGAGATGTTGCATATTTATGATTAATTATTAATTTCAATACTTTTTCACAAATATTATTTTCCTTTATAAACATATGTATATATATATAACAGTCGTTTTATGTTAATTTACAAGTATAGTAAAAACAACACGTATACCTTTTTTGTAATAAATTACTCCAACGAATTTTTTTGAAATATACAAATATATACATACACACCTAAACTTATCAAACCTTAATATACACATTGTTTTTTATTATAAATATATGTATATATAAGTTTAATCTGCAAATTTATAAATCCCACTAACGTTATTCGGAATAAGAATTATGTTCTAATTAACTTATATGAATTTTTTATGTACAGAGCAATTTTATGTTTTAAATAAATACTGATTATCTTTTCCACTATGATTGAAGAAAAAAAAATTAAACTTATTAGTACAAAACAAACAAAAAAAAAACAAAAAACAAAAAAAAAATAGGTAAATACACATATTTATAATTATTTGAATTCTTCGTAAAGTTTTTTAAAATATCGAATATTGGCAGAATGAAATTAGTTAATTTAATTATTATCGACTACTCCTTCTAATATTATGCGTCTAAAAAATATAAAAAACATGATAAATACATTCAACATAACTAATTTATTAAAATATGTAATTCTATGTGTGTATTGTATGCGTGTACGTGTGCAAAATAGCAAATTAAAGTCATCATAATGTTAGACTTTTAAGTGAATGATCTTGTCTTGTGAATGTCTTTAATAAATAATTCTCGATATCTCTAATAGTATTGATTGATTTTTTTTCTCTTACTTGAAAAAATAATCGCTCGAAGGAAAACAGAGTTTCTCTTTTACTTTACAAGATAAGATTGTTTTTCAAATTATTATGTAAGATTTATTCTGATAAGGAAAATGAATAGATACCCTGTGCTTGAAATTGCCTCCGAGGAAAAAAAGGATATTTCTAGTAAAAAAGTAAAAACAATAATGTCGTTTGACAAGTATAAGCCTGAGTGTATGATCAAAGCAGTTAATAATATTAATAATAATTTTTTTTTTTTTTTTTTTTATACTAATAATGTTTATTAAGACTCTACTGCTTTATATTATATATTATCAAATAATTGTCTCTAGTGTATGAAACTTTTTTATTCTCCATAATTTTATCACTATATATCTATAACTTCGGTTCAATTCAATGTAGATGATTAAATTTATTAAACTAACTTGAATACAAATAACAATATGTAAATGTGTCATATATACTAAAGTATGTGGCGAATCTAGTGGTAAATTTCATTATGAATTGTACTTTATACTAGGCATTAGAAATAATTCTACGAACGTCAATTGTTTTATTATTATTTAGTAATCTATTATTTACGCAAATTAAGAAAATTTGTAAAGTGCGGAGTATTATTTTTTAATAAAATCGTATAATAAAACATCTCTTAATAAATAAACTACTCGATGACGTAATGGGAATATAAAATGGTTAATTGTGAGAGAATAATGAGTTTAATTACAGGTAAAAGGCGGCTATATTATAAATTTTATATCTATCATTAGCCATTTCCACTGGATTTGTACTCGAAAATTTCACTTCAATGATCAGGTGATTGTGTGATTAATGTGTTGGACTTACTGATGATGCGCTTTACCCACCTGCAGTCGAATCACATCGTCGCCAGATCGTTTTTGCAATTTGTAAACAATACCAAACGGAAAACTAATCTTCGTGCCCAGATTATCCGTGTAAACATCCCTTTATACTTTTCCATATGGACATGCTTGGCTTACCCATCATGCGCCACTCTCATGTGCAATATGACACTCCTATGTGTTTCTTAAATCGATAATTTATAGGGATATTGAGGTAGGGACAGAGCTTCGTGTGAATTGTTCATAAATATTAGCTCTTTCCTCTAGTCATTTCTATTTAAAAACTACCTTTATCTTATAAAAATAGTACTTTTTATTTTATTAAAAAAAAAGCCGATGGATATTTCAAAAAATATTTGTTTCTATTTTTATGTGATCTATTATTATCCTCCGCAGACACAAGAATTTTCAATCCGACGGGAATAAAACGGATTAATTCAATGCATTTCCAATAATAATAATAATAATAATAATAATAACAATAACAATAATATTGATAATAATAATAATAACAATTAACTTACATTTTACATAATTTCATAAAAATACAATAAAAGTTTAAATAATATTCATAAGAATTAATTATATTCTTGTTCTGAATTATTAAGACCTATAAAGTAAAGAAGAAATTTATCAATTTGTTTATTTTTTGTTATTGTTATTGCTTTCTTCTTTTTCGTTTTTTTTTCATAATCTTTTAACAATAGATTTAAGTTTTTAATTTAATAATATTTAACTTAATTAATTAATATTAATAAAAATTAATAATATTTAACAATAACAATAGACTTAAGATTTTCAGAATTAACTTTAAAATGGTATAATCAAAAATATTTGAAATAAACTATCGCCTAAATATATATTATTATCTAAAATCTTTGTGAAATTTGTTTACTTCTATTAACAGAGAAATAATTAGAGTAATTTTCAGATGAAAAATAAAATAGTATGTGTGTGTGTGTGTGTGTGTGTGTGTGTGTGTGTGTGTTTGCGGGTGTGAGCGTGTGTGCACGTGTGTAACAATATTGAAATCAATATAAATATTAATCATGATAATATGAAGCTGTACTTTACAGTTATATAAATAGTCAACATGTAAAACGTGTTTAATTTAATCAATATTTACGAAACGACCGCCGTTATATTTCAACATTAACAGTTATTAATAATCATTATAATATGCATTTGCATTATATTCTATATTTTTGTATTACAGATGTAATTAAAATTTTGATAAATTTGATTCTATCCACTTATATTAGAACTTGAAATTATTAGAAGATAAGAATGAAGCTTCAAAAACGTATAGGAAAGAAATTTAATAGTCTAATCTTCTATAAGGTGCTGTTAAAAAACCGATTATCATCAATGTAAAAATGAAAAAGAAACAAAAAGAAATTTTGTTATTAGAAAATTTAAAATATTAATTTGACACGACAAGAAAAATCTACGCATTTTATAATAAATGAATAATTTACTTCGTATTCTTCTTGCTCTATGTATCTTTGGAAATATATAAATTTTAAAAAAATGCTTCTCCTTATTATCACAATACTATGTTTTTTTTTTTTATTATTCAATATATTTATGTTAATGTAATATATATTTGTAATAATATTAAAAATAAGCAAATGGACTTTATAGAAGAAAGTATGTCCAAATCTAAAGAAAATAGATCTTTTTTTTCTTTTAATTGCTTTTTGTTTGTAAATAATTGAATTTTATCGTGACTATAAAAATACTGTATCAAATAAGATTAATTGACATAATAATTATCGACAAAATGTAATACTATTATAAATAATTGCATTTAGTAGATAAGGAAATTTTTCAATATTTTAAAGGCATATTTCACGATTACATTTATTTACCCATAGAGCGAGGAAAATCAACATCTGTACTCTCGAATATATTACGAGCCGAACATCTCACAATGTTTAATCAATTATTCGAAAATCAGTATTTTAGTTAGCGTTATATGACACTATCAACTGGGTTTTTTTAATCACGAAACTTAGCTTTCTTGATACTCTATTTTTCGAGTAAATCTCTATTTCTTTTTAATATTACAACAATTAAATATATTATTTATTATATTATCCGTTTTTCGTTTTTATATTTACTATTAGCGTAATAATACGTATATTAAATTGCAATTATAGTATGTGATATTATTTTACCAAGTATTTCTTAGGTTTCATAGAAGAATTTAAAGAAGATGAAGAAGTAAATTTCCATGAAAAATTTGTAAATTAAATAAATTGAATGTTTAAGTTGTGTGTATGAGAGTGTATTGAAACTTAGATGGACTAAGCCCGGCTAGCTCAGTCGGTAGAGCATGAGACTCTTAATCTCAGGGTCGTGGGTTCGAGCCCCACGTTGGGCGTTTTTTTTTTTCTTCTTCATTTTTTTCTCCATTTATTTTAATTATCATTATAACTATAAATACAAATGATTCAATTTAGTGGACACGTAATTCTCGAAGAAATTATTTTTATTAGTGTATCATTGCATCTTTTAATGACTACAAAAAATTTCCATTAACAAATAATTAAATAGACATTCGCAATATACGGAAGAAATCTTGCTTATAATTCCGAGCGACAGGTATATTCATATCGAGTTTGAAAAAACTTTAAATTTTTTTTCTTTTTTGCAAAAAAAAAATATCTATCGTTGTATTTGCTTTAATTATTATTGTAATCGCACGTGTCTAATAAGCAAGAGTATATACGTACATGTTTTCTCGATTAATCAAATTACCATAAGCAAGCTTGGATACGTAATTTTTGTGTTTGAAATGAATAATATAAAAAATACACGTGACAATAATAAAATTTAATACTATGGTTAAGCGCTTCTTACCATAAATTTGCAATAAATTGTTGCCACCTCGTTTCCCCTCCTACTTATCATTACATCATATTAGTCATATTCATATCTTTCGGTAAGCAGCACTGGCATATAGTATTTTATCTTTGCAGTATTTTTCAAAAAAATGTGTTTAGCCAACATAAGCTTTTATAGGCTGTGCACTTTATAATAAAATACAATATCGAACGTTTTCAAATAGCAAGAGGAGGGTAACGATATGTTATCGTAGTTACATCGATTAAAATGTCATTGCTGTGCTCTACCGGAAGTGATATTTAGAGAAGATTTTTTTGTATAAATAAAGTGCCTTTGATCGTAACACATTGTGCTTCTCGGACTTCCACCAATGCTTTTATTTTATTTTATTAATTATAATGGGCAACGATAAATCGACTAAGTTATTCGTTCAAGCCATACGTAATTTTAACATTTAATCTTTAGAAAGTATTATCGTTTATTCGGAGCCCTCCGCCACTCGATTCGTGGCTGAAAATTCGTAAACAGTTGGCTCAAATTATCGAACGAGTATATTACCAAGATAAAGCGAGATAAAAGTGGCTCCCGATAACTAAACAATTTAATTATTTAATTATGTTCTTTCGACAATGGCAAGGAATTTCGAAAGTGGATAAATCGGGAGGAAGTTTTTGTAGGATTATCGCGGGCATAAATAGCGACTTGACGCGTGACATCTCTAATGATCCCCAATTAAACGAAACGCTCGATTTCAATGCTCGAGAGTCCCAAAGTTACCTAACTATGTAAAGTAAGAAAATACGACGATGCCGCCTCGTGGCAATGAAGATTATGTTGGAGAACATCAGACCGCTCGGCGATTCTTCATTGGCCGACCTTTTACTTGAATTTCTTAAAGGGTCGCCTTCTTTCACTGCTCGCCGTTCACTCGGCCGCAATGCCACCAAAACTCAATTATCTCAGGTCATTAATTAAGGATTAAGGCCCGATGGCCTCAAGCGCCGATAAGAGACCATATAATCAACCTTACGCGACCTTTAATGCGGGGACATTTTGAAAAATCGTCTGGATCGCGTGCGAAAAGTTTATTCCCGACCCGACAACTTTCCCAAGCACAAACATACGCTATTTACGTATTTACGAGAACGCTTAGTCTCCGGTCTTAATATACTTACTTTAAGCCATCGTATTTACTTCCTTTGTTTTGATTACATTATGCAACATTATGCTAATTAAGTTCTCTCTTTAATGCTTCGCTCTAAGCTCGCGTCACGCCTCCCTAAGTGCGAATGCTCGTTCGTAACGGTCACCTCCTTACTTTCTTCTCGAATCAATCGCGCTCTCTCCATCGGACCAACATTTGCTTAGCGAGATTAAACAAATGCTCGCTCGACCAATTCGCCTGGTTCGCTTAATCTTCGCTGGTTATAAGGATTAATAATACTCCGGATAATTCGTTGCCACGATGATGAGGAATTTGTTATGTAGGGTCGATGTCGCCTTCTATCTTTCTTCTCTCCCACTCCCTCTCTCCATCTCCCGTTCTCGCGGCAATGGTAAATAATGGCGCGCATTATGTTGTTTTCAATCGGCAAGGAAAAACGCGATTTTCGAATTAAAATCGTTATTGCCACTTTTTATCTGATAATTTCAGTGCTTTGGATGCCATTGTTGTTTCAATCAATAAAGACTCGATGGCTCTTTATCTCGTTGGCATTATACAACGCTTCGAAATTTCATAAACAAAGCTTCGGGCGCGCCACGTTTAAATGCACTCTGCCACGCGAACGGAAAGTACATATAATTGATAAATAATCGAACCGTGTACGATACCGTCCTAGTGTACTTAATTATACAATAACAAACGGGTGATTGGTCAAAATACATTCACGATTATTCTTAAAATGTTTAATTATATTATCGATAAAAGCCCAATATCGCTGGATAATGCCCTCTGATAAACATTATTTTAACTCACGGGAAAAATCCAAACTCCTTCCCTGGTCGTTTATTAGTCGTTTTGTAAATTTTATTAGCGCTCTACAAAGAAATCCACTCTAAAAAAAAAAAAAAAAAAAAACCCCCCAAAAAAAAAAAAAAAAAAAAAAAAAAAAAACATGACTTTTGGATAGAGTACTAGTACAAGTACCTTCGAGGGTGCCATTGAGATATATTCGACTAAATCTTAACACAATAGTGGCACACGAAATTTCATGAAGGGGAGAGCTCTTGAACTTACGTTTCACATAAATAATCCAAATGTTTTTTTAATTGTAATTTATTACACAAAATCATATGAATAAACGTCCGGATTAAGATAGAATTCTTTTTGTATTGACGTTAATCATTATGCCTTAATGATAATTGAGCTATATTTGTCTCCACTTTCTCTCCCTTTAAATCCATAATAATTTTAAGAAAGAGACTTTGAAAAAAAAGACTACATCGTGAATAATAATAAGATTGGAGAATACGTGAATTTTTGTTGAACTTGTCGTTTTGGCATTTTAACCGAAATAACTAAGTAATATAGACGACATGCGCATAGCGTGCTATTCGAAATTCAAATGAGAATCTGCAAATTCGCAAAACTTTCAGTATTAGGAGGATTTTAATATTTTTCAGCGAGCAAGCAATGTTTAATCGTATAAATTTCGTTCGCTCAAACATAATTTACAATCTCCATATTTAGGAATTTAGAGAAAGACATAGAGAATTTAAGGAATTAAAAATTTCCAATTACAAGTATTATTAATATTTAAGGATAAATATTTTTTTAACGAAAATATTTTATAATTCACGCGATGCTTGCTAGAGATCTTGAAATTGTGAAATTGTGCTATAAACGAAGAGTCTGTTGTTCTTGTGAGTTAAAAATTATCGCAACACATAACCGAAAGAATAATGAAAATTCAATTTATTCGTAATACTTGAAAATTGATCGCTAAGTGTATTTATACAAAACAGGGGGGAAAAAAAATAGCGAGAAAAAAAAAATACGAACAAAAAGATTAAGAACAAATAAATAAATAAATGAATAAAGAATGAAAGAAAGAAGAAGCGGAAGGATGGAATGATTTTAATAATTCGATCGATCAATGTTTCATACCAAACATAATTAACATTCCGTAAATATAATCGTAATATTCAATAATAGTGTATACCACTATGGTAATGTATAGTGTTTTATGATATGGTTAATGTTGCCTTGGGCAAATGCTATCGCAAGCTCTATGTGTTAATAATTAATATCAATTACGAGAATAAGCAATAGAAATAAATAATTATATAAAGCTTGATAAATTATGATTGTCATTTGGCCGCTCTCTAATACTTATTCCATTATCCTACAAAATTTAATGTTCACAACAACATCATTCGATATTCCACTCTCTTATGTAAATATTATAAAACATTTGACATAATACTATCTTATTGTATCTTATATTTCACTTTCACCTTGAATAAAGTTCATGCAAACCTAGTGTAAAAGATAATTATCGTTACGTGAGTATGACAAAGCAATGGTAGATATAAAATTCATTAAAATAGAATAATCAACAATAGAGATATATTAAGTATTATGTAAAGATATATCTCTCTGTAATGGCTGTCCGTCTCTGTTTGAATGTGTGACGCGACATCGTCATCCTTAATCTTAAACTCCAATCTAAATTTCCAATCGCCTATAATTCAATTGACTTGCGGTAGGACATTGCTTGCTTGCAAATTGCTCGCGTCTATCGGCTCCATTGTCTGCTCGGAAATGCTGGACTTGGCCTTGGCACTTGCCACCTGGGTAATCTCGAGCTTGTTCGATTGCTGGATCATCCGGTAGTACATAAATCCTGCAATACCACACAGCCCGAATCCACAAACTACCATTATCCACTTGATCCAACTGTGAAATTACGCGCAAAATCGTGAGCAATTATTCTTCATGACACTGTGAGACAAGTAAGTAGGTTCTATCGTGTACGATATAGAAGGTTAAAAATTATAGCTAGTGTGTGTGTGTGTGTGCGCGTGTGCGCGTGTGCGCGTGTGCGCGTGTGCGCGTGTGCGCGTGCGTGCGTGTTAAATGTTAAATGGGACAGGTAAGTGGTAAGGGATGGAGGTGGGGGAGGATCATTTCAAGTCTCACCAACGAGACTTTCGCAATAAAATTATAAAAAGTTGTGCTAATAATTCGTCGGTATTGCATAGGGATCAACAACATTATGATTAAGTCGTTAAAACTACAGCGGCCATTTAAATGAGATAGAGTTAATGTGCGGGCAAAGTCGGTTGTCGCTGTACTTAGAAAAAACTTACGTTACGATGGTAACGACCTGAATGCCGGTTTTTACTTGCGCCACAAAGTTCTGGGGCAACGCTACGCCTTCTTCGACCCAAAATAGCGGCAATAAAGCATCGGGGAACTGTTTCATAATCTTGAACTTTTCCAGTTTGTGAATCATTATGTTAAATTGCAAGCGCTTCCTCGCGGTGAGGGGAGTGCCGCTGAATGGCTCCATGTCCAAGAATATGCCGTGCTCTTCCTGCGTTAAAGTGTCGTTTGTCACAAGTTCTCTAAAGCAAGCGGTCCAACGGAAATCCGACGGAAATCTCACCTTTGATGGATTAAGGCCGTCTACCATGTCTAAGTAGTCTTTATCACCGAGATAAAAGTGGGGATGCGAGGCTACGAGAGGAATACCGGCGCACTTGTAAAGATCCATAACTCCTTTCTTCAGGCACTTGTCCGGGGCTTGGCAGTAGCACCTCTGCGAGGGAATCGTGTTTGGATCGCCGAGGAAAGCCGTGTAGCGATTCAGAATCATTCCTGTTAGGGACATAGCAATCGTTTGCCACCAAACCTCCATCCATTCCTCGTTTCGCGAGGATATCGTTCCCACGATATGCTTACCTGAATTATGAACTTTCTCGCTGAACGTTGTGCTTAGGCTGCGGCAGAGATCCGGGGCGAACGAAACGACATCCTCGCTCTCGTAAAAAAAGGGATGAAAGATAGTGCCATCCGTTCCGTTAAAAGTATCGCAATAATCATCGTCCCATAAGGATATGTTTGGCTTTCCATTGAATTCAACGACCACACCAACGTCCATTAGGTTTTTCGTCCCCCGCAGCACGCGCAAACGTGACTTTGACGACGTATCGTTTTTCTAGTAATTTTTCATTGTTGTTTTTTGGTTTTGGTCGTTGTCGTCGTTGTTGTTGTTGTCGTTGTTGTCGTTGTTTTTTTTTTTTTTTTTTTTTTTTTTGTTTTTTGTTTTTTGTTATTCAACACAAATTTTATGTCTTTTGATTATCGAAGGTAAGGCATATTGTTTTTAAACGATTATATGCGATAATGCGATTAATGGGAATATGCTTGGCAAGAATTTGAATGGAGAAAGTGTGAGGAAAATGATCTTGTAAATGCCGATTAATATTCGCAAATAGTAGTAATCGATCCTCCTCTATTAAAGTGCCTATGAATACGGCGAATTTGAATATTGAGTAGGATAATGGATGGAGAAGAGATGTGGGAACGATCGGACAACGAATGAAAACGAAATATATAAAAGTTTAAGGATGATGAACTAACGGTGGCAAATCAACTCATCATAATCCCTGTCGATAATATATTTTTTTTAATAATTTTTTTACTTTTTTGCTTTTAATTGTGCGCATCATAGGCGAGGAGGCACTCATTGACTAGCCGTATTATTATTATAAAGGCGAGAGATAATTGTGAATTATCGCTCGATTGCGGACATTCGTGAAAGAGGAAGGATAAGCTGGTCTGCCAATACGTGCTTATTCAAAAGCGATAAACACGAGAGATTATTTTTTTTGCGACATGAGCTTAAAAATGATGTAACATTATCATAAATATATGCTTTTCGTGGACTAACCGCTCCAAAAAGTGAAAATTTATATTTATCTTCGCCGTCCTTTAAAAGATCGGTAGAATCTTTCAGCATTGTGCAGACAGCGGTAGCAGCGAAATCCTGCACAGTACAGTCGATCGGCAAACCATAAAACAACAGATCCATGGCCTTCATCTTTATGAAAATGTTGCTCGGGTTCTTAAATATACTGTTAATTGCTTTATCTTTTAAATAAAGGTAACGTTAATTTTTACTCATTTATTATTAGTATAAGATACTAGCTACGTACGAAGGACATGGCAAGCGATATTTCAAGCATTTACTTACTGATGACAGGAAGCATCGTGGGCTTTTCTCTGTACGTTGTCATGACCATAGCCAATATGAAAATGTGTGGCAATATAAGCTCTTCGTCTCCGGTAAGTCCTTCGCTCATTTCCGATTTAAATATCCATTTGTTCTTTATACTAAACTCTACCGAATCGTCTTCCTCCCGATCGATTAGCTCAGTTTTTTCCTGCCACTCCCTTGTAGTTTGAGATTATTTTAAGATTACGTTTTACATAGAGAATTTATTAGGAAAGTAATGTGCTTTGAGCTTACTCAAAGAAGAAAGGCCCGACTTCACGGAGAATAGGTTTCTGACCTGCTTTTATTTCATCCGGATTCGTAACGTTAAACAAATAGACTCGGAATTCGAGCGCAAATGGTAATTTACTCCACATTCCTCGCATATCCGATCCTGGCTTTAAGGCTACTTGCTAAATAAAGTAAATAAATAAAATAACGTTAATATTTTACGATACACGCGCGCACGCGTATGGATTATGTGCGCGCGCGCGCGCGCGCGGGCACACATGTAGTTTGTTATATACTACGTGAAAACCTTAAAATTTGTTTTACAATATCTTCCACAGGCTCGGACACGTATCAATAGCATTTCGTTGAAATAGAAAATATTATTTTATTACTTTATTTCTGAAATCGCAATGGATCGCAACTGTTAAGGTAATAATTTATTATCCGAATCAGCAATTACAGCTGGCTCTATACTTTAATTAAACTCTTTACGTGAATCAACACTTTTCATACGTTCTCGAAATGGTCGTAGAGTTTTGGGGTGGGGTGGGGTGGGGTGGGGAGTGACGAGTGTACGCGTGTGCGTGCGCGTATGCATGAAAGAGTGGAAACAAAAGAATACGAATGATGCGTTAAAAGTTGTTGTAAATGTTAGAAATAAAGTTTGAAGGTAATTCGAGTGATAAATTCATTCTATAATAAGATTTTGAATATTTAATAATAGTTGGGCAGATTGTTATGTGAAATCAATAATTCATCCAATATTACCATTCACCATCTATAATTAATTTCATTGTCCCTCCAATTCATGGCTAACCAAACAAGTTTATAACAAAAATTTCAAGAGTTTCCGGTAAAGGTAAGAATAGCATTGAAGGCAAATTGCATAGCAAATTAGTTCTATAGACTTCATTAGACGCGTGCTCGTCTTACGCTTTGACACCTTCGCCCTCGCTGAAAGAATAATAATCGATCCTGTACACGCGATCGATAACAACTACAAATGAAAGTGTAATGTTACATTTTATACCGAGCGTGAAGTTACACTTTCACAAATTGACTATTTCATAATTTATTAGTTATTTGTCGTATATTTATTATAAGTCTGCTTATTATCGCGCTACTTGACATTGGATAAATCAGCAAAGCTTTGAGAAGATCTTTAAGACACATCAAATCGACTTCCCTAAATACTAAATCAGTGTTCAATATTTAATGGGACTCGCAAGACTTTTTCCTACATTTTATAAATCACTGCCCGTGTGGTGCATTCATCTCGATGGGATGGACGGACGTGCGAGTATTATCAAGCTTTTTTTGCTTCACGAAGTTAATTAGCTGAAAAATACAATGGAAGGTTTTATCGCGTCGTAATGACCAAGTGCTCACACTACCGGGTAACAATAATTTTTATCGTGTCTTTTCGATAAAAAGAAATAAAAGAACGGGACAGAGTGATGGACGAGAAATAAATGGTAAAAGAACACATATTTATTTACCAAGTCGGACAATTTTACCGATATAATTAATTAGGCATTTAATGTACAACGTGCCGAGATAAGTATAATTTATAACTCTCGTGGCTACTAAATTTTCTACTAAATGTCGAGCTTTTTTCTTTTAATTCAATTATCATTGTTGCCATTATAATTTTCATTATCGTCGCTAATACCTCGTATTATTATTACTCCTATCACTGCTGCCGCTATTCTCACTCCTACTATTGTTACTATAATTATCATTATTATCATTATTATTTTGCAATTGAGAATCGAGAATATTGAGAATAGACGATTAGGCTCTTTGTGGAGATGAAATTTCAGGGGACAAGAATTAATTAAACAAGCTTAATTGGTTGTTGGATGCCTTTTTTTCCCTTTTCGTTTTATCGCGTTACAAGGGCGTAAGAAAATTTTTCACTTATTATCGCGAGAAAGATCGTGCTTAGGTAAAACGGCAAGTAATGTAACGTAGAATTGGGAAGGAGGAGCCGTCGAATTTGACGGTCGAGCTATCGAGGCGACGGAGGGCAAAAGAATTATATATTTGCGCATTAAAATTCATACGGCGTAACGTAAAGCATCGCTGTCATATTTCATCGAAAGACCTCCCGTGAATCTCAAGAATTAGCCAACACGTAATCGCAAAGACTTGGGAAAGGACGTAAATACAATGATAGAATTTACGAAACAAGGTGACGCGACATAAAGGCCAGGGTACCAAGAGGATGTCTTTTGTTTTGACAACTATTATTATCCATCGGTATTTCGCACCTAAGCACGACGACGATTAAAGAACAAAAGAGTAAACAATAAACAATAAACAATAAAGAAAAAAAAACAATAAACAAAACAAAAAACAAAAAAACAAACAAAAAAAAAAACAAAAAACAATGAGAGAAAAAGGAGAAAAAGGAAACGAATGAAGAAACAAAAATTGTCGGGAGAAGGGAATAAAAGGAAGATAATAAGCGGGCGGGCGCGTGCCATTTGAATATTTGAGCTTTCGAGGGCGGCCGTGACAAGCCATAAAGACTCGGCTCGATTCTCACGATATCGCAAAAGGCGCTTACCGAGTGAATTTTCGACTTGAGCACCTTGGGGAAAATCAGCCATCCGAACATAATCCCAAACACGAAGAGACAGAGGCCAGCGATGCCGTACTTCAGGAAGCGCTGCATCTTCTTGCTTGCGGTTGCGATCTCGATCGAGTCTCCGAGGAAGCCGAGGAAGCCGAGGGAGCGGAGGAAGCCGAGGAAGAAGAGCCCACGAGCGCGGAACTGACGAAGACGAGCATAAGCTGAGCGGCCGAGCTTGATAATCCCCACGGCGAGCGCCTCTAGGCAGGTGAATCGGGGCGAAAGCGAGGAGAGCGACTGTGGAGCGAAGGTGATCGGCGTGCGCGAAACTCCGAGTATTTTGCGCATTAACGACCCGAAGGGGGCACACCCGAGGACACCGGTGTCTTAACGATGCCACGGTGATACCGATGTCTTGAAGAAGCGGGGCCGCCGAGCCTGGAAGGGGATCCTCCTCGAATATCGCCACGTAATGTACGGTAATTTTTCAAATTACGAGACAATATGCGCGTGCGACTCGTTACGTGCTCGACGAGGCTTTGATTGCTCGCCCGAGCGCGGCTTGCATTCCCGGCTTTCGCGGCGCGTGTCATTGAACCGATGGGCGTATGGATGGGATTTGATGGGATCGAATGGGATCGAACGGGATCGAATGGAATCGAACGGGATCGAACGGGATCGAATGGGATCGAATGGGATTGGATGGGATCGAATGGGATTGAATTGGAATGGGATTGGATAGGATAGAATGGAATGTAATGGAATGGGATGGTATCGTTGCATCGGGGTATTTTAGTGTGGGTATTTGGAGAATGCGGAAGGGATCGTTAATGGTTGAGCTTGAGTTTTAAAAATCAGCTTGGCGCGCGCGCGTGCGCACGCCCGCGCAACTTGGCATTGGCATTGTTACACGCGCAAGGTCTGCTCTACACGTCGCTACCACACATATAAGTCATTGCGAACTGCAAATCATCCTTGCTGGTAAAGTACTTGTCACTGGTCTCTCTCGACGATGATTTTTTCATTTTGTTTTAACGTGTCGTCGACGATTATCGTCGCAATTGTGCAATAATGCAAACGTGGTCGGGGAAAATTCGCCTCCCGATGCAATACGCGCACTTGTTGCGATTGTCATTGCGATTATTGCTCTCCTTCTGGCTGTTCGTATAAAAAATTTAACATTGTTTTTCGCAATCAGGATATATCGAATTAGAGTCGACCCTCGAATTTTTTAATTAACATGCGAAGAATTCGGCGTCCTATGAATTATTGAAATTTCAGGCAGTGAAATCATTAGAAGGCAGAAAAGTCTAAGACGTTTCGTGTCCCTCGGGACACATGGGGCCGAAATAAATGCAATAGTATTTTTTTGAAATAAGTTACTCTGCCGTCTATCCAAACATAAATAATGCTTTGGGTAATTTCCCCGATTCTTAGCATAACTTGCCAGCCAACACAATAAAACAATTGGCATGTTTACGTAAGTCGTAATATGAAGATTTGTTTGGAAAAGTTAACTCGCGCTTGTTCCTTTGTTATTTACATGTCAACCAGTGCGTATATATAGAAAAAAGATAATGCACGCGCGCGCGCGCGCGCGCGTGTGTGTGTGTGTGTGTAAGAGAGAGAGAGAGAGAGAGAG
Organism: Ceratosolen solmsi marchali; assembly: GCF_000503995.2. Taxonomy (NCBI): domain Eukaryota; kingdom Metazoa; phylum Arthropoda; class Insecta; order Hymenoptera; family Agaonidae; genus Ceratosolen; species Ceratosolen solmsi. The sequence goes on along the minus strand of NW_011948426.1, from coordinate 4,553,452 downwards.
AGAGAGAGAGAGTAAAAGTATAAAAGTATAAATGCTAGTAAAACAGCTACCGAACATTAATATAAACAAACAAAATTGTCCATTACGTTGGATAACACACCGTGTCAATGTGTTGGTGAAACGACGATACACGAGGCAGACGGGAATTTGTATTTTTTTTTATCGCTGGGCGCAAATTAATTTGCCACTGCGTCGTAAATCAACACGGCATCATAAGTTGAAATTTTGAATCTAATAGTTAATAAGTATTTTCAAAATGAGCCACCATGGCCTCGACTACTCAAAGCCAATTTTATTATTACCAAAGAAAAATTTCATTTTTATTCTCGTATATTTACAAGTTCTATTTAATGTCAGAGTCAAAGACGATAGAAAAGAAAATTGAGAGCTGATTTCAGGAGAAGAAGTTATTTGACGAATGGCTCAGACTTGGCCGTATTACTCTCGGGTCGATTTCTTCCTTATCGCAAAGCTCATTTTTTATCGGAGCTTTGCGAAGGACGTCGACGAGACCCTTCTAAATAATTCCTACGTTGGCCTTAATTCGGACTTTTTGATTCATGGGGTATCGAAGTAGCCTGTAGTACCTCGGCATGAAATATAGCACTGAGCACTGCGAAAGCGTACGCGTCTCCGTGTTTCCTAAGGGATAATAAAATGCCGAGGCCAGCGGCAGGTCCTTGAAAAGGGCGTGACGACGTTGGCTTGGTTTCGTGGCTTATTAGTACGCAATGAGCACGAATCCAAAACATCCCGTAAACACTATGGCTAACTCATACCCAAAACGAGCGCGGGAAAATCGTTTCTGGGCCCAATAGGGATCGCAGTGAGACTCGGCGGTGACACATTACGCGCGGCCCGATTAATCAAGTCGATCCTTCGTAATATACAATGTTGCGACTCTAGTTCATTGATTATAATAATTATAGCCATTTCCCTGGTCACACGGTCGTGGCAAAGTTATTTCATATTTAATAGCCATGTTTAGCCGTGTACTTACCGACTTGCTAACAGTCATACCAAATCGATAAACATCCGCGTTTCCGTTAAAATTTTTATGAAAATTGCATTGAAGCTTCATTGCCCGCAACGAGAATATGCATAGTTGCACTAAGGTGGAGCTTTTTCGGAGATTTCTAAAATTAAATTTCCCAGAACAACGAGGACACGCGTCTATGACTGATGTTCCAAGACTGATCGAGCTACTCTTCTCTCTTCGCCGCCGTTACTCACTGCTACGCCCCCCCCCCACCAATCCCCCCTCGCCCCGCCAAACGTTCACTCTTCCCATAACTCCCTACTATAACCATACTGCACGGGTCGCCGCGTGGCACTCTACGTGTGACTCTCTGGCTTCTCGCTCTTTGCATTGCGAATTTTCATTGGCAAGTTGATGATCGACGCCAAGGGTAATTAGGCTCTTGGTCCCACGTCCCCTCCGCTCTGGAGGGAAAAAGCCTGATAGACTGGAGATAGTCGTCGCTCGAGTACGGGAGGACATAAAAGAGGAAACGAGGGTCGGTGAGCGCGCGAAGAGGTGAGGGCCGACGGAGAGCGGAAACGAGGGAAAGCCCGAGGGAAAGTGGGAGAAGCTCGTTCCCAGCTCTCCTCCAAGCTTTTCCGCTTCTCGAGCGTTTTTGCGGCTGCCCAGCAGAAAAAGGAGCGAGCGCGCGGGATAATAAATCCTGGACCGCGGGCTACGAGCGACCCAAAGATCATTGGCTGCGCGGCGGAACGTGTATAATGTCCTTTTCCCGTGCCAGACCCTTTCTCCGTGCCTCCGCAACCCGTCCCGGAGCTATCCAGCCCGTGTCAATTAGAGTTTATTAGGGAGACCATTACCTTGATTAATACTAGTAAACGTATTAGGAGGAGAAGGTCGGTTGATCGGCTGGGGCTCTCCCGTGCTCTCCCGTGCTCTCCCGTGCTCTCCCGTGCTCTCCCGTGTTCTCCCGTGCTCTCTCGCCCTGTCTCGCGCTCTCTCGACTCCATTGACATTTAATGACCCAAGTCGAGGATAAGTGTATGATATTTCTTGACGATGTATGGCTTTGCGCAAGGATCATTGGAATCGCATGTCGGCTCGTCATCAATACGCCCTATGATGTCGACGGCCGCGGCACTGCCGATGACGACGGCAATAGGAGCCTACAAGCGGCGGTGGCTCCCAAGATAAAAAGAAGGATAATCTGGATTAGCGTCAGAGTTAGTGCGCTATATATCGGGGCGGGAAATCCTGACATTTGATTTTCACGTTCAATAGATTCGCAAAGTATGAAATGTGATTGAAAAAGGGATTTTGAGGACCTTCGTACTTGTCAAGCGGGCTTTCCAGTCCCTATCTGACAATTGCTAGTTCCTCAAGGAAAAATAATACAATCCTATCTAAAGATCCGGGTTTCCGAGAGGTATGGTATTTGTGACGCAATTACGTGTAAAATAAATATTAAAAATAAAAATAACATAACGTAGAAGAGAAGAAGAAGAAGAAGAAGAAGAAGAAGAAGGAAGTTTAGAATGCGTGACCAAATGTCTTTTTCGAATTATATTTTTTTTTTTATATATCTAGGTTAGCCATTGGTTAACTATTAGTCAACGACGTTTGACAACTAAGATACAAAAATACTCATTGACCTTTATCCAATACCTTCCTTCGTCCATTTATTTTTATCCTCAAGTTCAACATCCGCGCTCTGGCTACAAGTTGACTCGACTTGAAAAATTCGGCAAAATTTCCGCGGCTAAATTGCCGATTGAATTTATGATTACGCCAAGACAAAGTTTAACGAGTCCGCGAGCGTATTCAAATACTTTTGTGTACTCCCATAAATATGTATTTTACGTTCACGCTCGGGTAAACAAAGTTAACGTGAAAAATAACTTATTTCAAATTACGACCAGCAACTTTCTTCCACGCCTTTCACCCTCAACATGCCAATATAATACAACGGCCAAAGGGCCTTTCACAAAAAATGGCAAAGTTCTTAGCAACGTTGTTACATTCGTGAATTAGTCACGCACCAAACTTTCTCACCACCACACCCCCCTCCCCCCCCCCTCCCCGCGCACCCCGCGCACCGCCAGCGCAAACAATTAATTCAAAAGCTCGCTGGACAGCTTGCATAATTATTAAAAGCACCGCTGGGATTAGAAATAATGGGCTCCCTCGTGATGAATCTGTGGAAACAAAATCGGCCAACGCAATATCGGTCGTAACGTAAGACAAGGAGGCGGTGAGTGGTAGGGGACAAACTAGAGCGCGATAGCCGTCTCGGTTAAAGCGATGTCGCCGATTGCGCGAAACTCGACGCTTCTAGCGTCATCCGCGGCAAAGTGGAGGGGCGGAAAGCGCAGTTGACGGGCCGTTTGGTAACAGCAGCAGCAGTGGCAGTAGCAGCAACGCGGCACTAATACTCGCGGGGATAGAGACAAGAAGACGATATCGAACGCATCGCCGTTTCCATGGCGCGCGCCACCCCCGCCGACCCGTCGCCAGCTGGACAACGACTCTTCGCGGGCGACGTGCGCAAGCTCCGCTCTCGTCTTCCTTGATCTATCAGTCGCTGCTTTACTCAAACGGACGCTCTCCGTCCTTCAAGATATTTAATGAGAATCGCAAGCTCTTTAAAGTGGACTTTAAAGCGCCACCTACGTACTTATAGCCCCTTCGGAGAAAGCAGCTTCGGTTCTTCTTCACCTTCGAACTTACTTGCGTTACGCTTCAATCTTCGCGCCCTTAACTTTTTACATTCCTCCGTGACTCGACGATTGCGACGCACGCAATCAACTTCTCCGCAAACTCGGCTAAGTTGTAGCGTTACGATCCCCCCTCCTCCGCTACGCGACTTTCTTCAAACTTTTTAGCAAAACTTTGCAATTAACTTTCTTTTTATTTGTCAATTGGAGAATAGGCCGCAAGGACGTTGGCTGTGCAATGCTTCGTACGCGCTCATCTCCGTGACAATTGCAACGGCTGTTTTGCTTCCCAATGCGACGATATATTCCTTGGACTATGCGGCTACACAAGAAACTTGGCCAGTGACGATCCTTTAATTATTGAACATTTCGTGAAATATTTCTGCCCTTATAATCGAGTTAAAAATCAATATTTCAAGCGATAGGCTAAATTGATTATGGTATTGATATTTTTCAGCGTCGTGCGAAAAGAGAGAAAGAGAGAGAGAGAGAGAGAGAGAGAGAGAGAGAGAGAGAGAGAGAACATTGAAATGTTTCGTTAGAACTCTCCTAAGAAACTTATTTGTTATAATTCCATTTTTCTCATCCTTCAAATTTTCACAACTTTTAATTGTATTATTCTTGATTAATTGTATCTTTATGAGTATAACTTCTTAATTATAGCCTTTTTCTCCTGAGAATACTTTCCTCATAAATTCTTCTCCCGAGAGACTCGACGCGAAACGTTTCATCCTCTTCCAAGTACATCGAGGAAATTATAAAAAAGAAAAAAAAAATTTTTAATGTAAGGTACTGTTACATCTTGCCCTATTATCATTTTAATGCTCGATGGCGTGTAGAGAGCTTTTAAAATAATTGATATTTGCAGATAGAAGAACAAAATAAAAAGAATCCAAAAAAGAAAAAAAAAATACTATATATATATATATATATATATATATCACAACTATATGCATTACGACAAAGGTTTATAATCATCGTGATCGTATCGCATTACCAGTAGTAACTTTACAAATATTTCGAACAAAGGTTCTTAACTGTTCTTGGCTGTTTGAACAAATTACATTAAGACAATGTACGGATAGTGAAAAGTCGAGGTATAATAATAACTCGAGGACTGGGAATACAATCGACTCACCACCACCAATACGAACACTCTTATGTCAATCAGATATTTTCACCCTTACAGCGTTTTACTAATTTCGGTATTCCATACTTGGATGGCAAGTAATGAAATTACGCAATAACTTGTTGACGCGCGCTAAATTTGCCTTTTGTTGTCAACTAATTACAACTGGATTACTCCATTAATAACGATGTATCTCGTCGTATCTAATAGCAAAAATCGGTGAATTATATTCGATCGTTGCTAGCAACAAGCTAAATAGAAGAAAAAAAAATGGAAATTAAAATACGTATGAATAATATGTTCGATCTTGTCAATTGAAAACGAATTATTAGCATAACCGGAGGAGGGGAGTCGTAAGAGCGAGAAAAAATTCACATTAAATTCATTAAATCTTTAACGATCCTGGCTCCCTAGGATAATGTAAATAAATAAGGATTTCCAGCTTTGTAAAGCTTCGTGTCAGAGCTTTGGCCACCGTATCTCCCGACTCATTTTCATAAAAATATTTATAAATTCGTGTAAAGAGTTCACAACTCTGGAATACTAATGGAGATTTAAGCTTACGTCAAGCATAATTGTAGGTGTAATATAAATAAAATTACGTTACTTTTACATTTTCGTGGATGAAGTCGAGGAAAAAATTATGCTCCATGCATATATCAACGTAGACGAAAGCGTAACCGCGTTTTTGTTGTTGTTGTTGTTTTTTTTTTTTTTTTTTTTTAAATTCTACGGGCGCAGTCACTTTTTCATACGCTTTGAAAATTCTGCTCACGTCGTAAGAAAGTGTATTATAACCACGAAAAAGACCAGAAGGCTATGAGTTAGAAAAATATTTATCCACACACGTCGACATAAAGTGCCTTCCCAATGCAGTAAATTTTCCTACGATCGACTACACCACCAGAGCCCGTCGAGATTCTGGCTTAAAATCCTGAGGATAATCGGGATTCGCGCGCGCGACCTCGGTACCTACGTACGCGATAACACTGGGGCGCACCGGAAATGTTAGTTCTTAACGAACGAGACGAGTGGTGTTGGGATTGCACTACACACGGCGAACTCGCAACTGGATGAAAAAGCCAAAGAAAATTGGCCGACGAGTGTTCGCGTGTGGAGTATGACGAGCGAATCGAGCGAATCCTCGATGACGACTCCGGGTGTTTTGCTGCATCGGCCCGATGACATTCCCCGGAGCCTCGGCCCCTTTATGAATTATTTATGCGGGCTTTCGACGGCGCACTCCTCGGCTCCGACGGCTCGTAAATTGGAATGGAAAGTTTAGCTCGCGCGTCACGCGGAAATCATAAAAGCAGCGCGCAATGCGCCATATTTTCAGGCTCGGGCGTTACCGCTTTTTCAGGCTCTTAAATTTTACACGAGCCAAGGACACTTGGCCGATTTTTCTCTTTTCCATTGCTAATGCCTCGTTGCCTGTCTGTCTATCTTGGGCTTGCCGCGCCTTCCAGCATCCACGACGGTTATAAATTCATCGAAGCTTTATTTATGCATTCTCCGGAATTCTGGGAAATTCATCGATGCCGTAATTTTACGCTTTCATTCGTGGGGGCCGCCTCTATTCCATTTAATTACAATGTTTCTTAAAGGACAACGCGATGACGACGACGACTGCTACTACTGCTACTACTATTACAACAACAACTACTACTACGTCAACTACTCGCCAACTATTTAAAAACACAAGTAACGCTGAATCTCTTGTCCAATAATGCATTAGGTGGAGTGCAGAGACGGTCGAGATAACTAACGCTATCGATAATTAATTCATGTAGGCGAGTTTTACTTGACTGATAATAATTAAAGCCGAGCTCCGAGTGCTCTTCAAATATCGTACAATTGTTAAAAAATGACCTTGTCGATTATTCACGCTCTAGACATCGATATATCGTTTGAAAAAATCAACATACGAGTTTCTATTCGTTTTTAAATATTCGTCTACATACATGTACAGGTAGTCTATATTCAATGGACAACCCCTTGTTATTGTAAAGCTGCCGACACGTGTACGTTATTCTTTTTACAAGACAACACCTGTCACCAGTCTACATAATAAATACACTCAAACATTTGGTATTTGCACGTAAATAATGAGTAGCTTATAATTACTTCGTATAAGATTTTATGGGCGTTTTAAAGGGAATTTAACTTGTCCATCGATGACCTTGACGCGTGATAAATTGCAGCGCTGTGCTCCTCTATCGCGTCTTCCAATTGATTGATTGATCCAATTCCAATTCATACTACTTTAAACGTTTAAAATTAGATTTAGGTTTAAGACTAGAAAGAAAAATAAAAAAACCTAGCAAGTAATAATGATAGGAAGCAATGTTGAACTCGTCGGTCTACATAATTTATCAAAGTATTTTCTCTTATGCAATTACCATTTTAACGTATTTTTTTAAGCATATTTGCTAAAGCGTTTAAAGAGATCTTCCTCGAAATCTCAAGTTTGACAGGCTAAGTATCCTTAATAAATTGCACTTTCAACCTTTTCGTTATACTCCTTAACAGATTTAAATTTATCATATTACTAGTGAAGAATGCAATATGGTTGAAGTTTAAAAGAAAAAAAAAAATAAAAAAAAAAAAAAAAATTAAAATTTGTTTGGAACCCCAGGATTAACTGGGCAAATGTTATCGAAACTCGATAAATCACAAAACAACATTTCATGTTATATTGTTAACATATATATACTACTTAAACAAGTTGTTGACAAGTATTTCACGATACGTATTCCGAGAGTAAGAAGAATTTTTATTAAAAACTTTTATAATTTCTAAAGTTGGCACATCTACGATCATTCATCCTTTTTCTTTCTTCATATACATTTATTTATCAATTTTATAAAATTAAATAAAAACCCTTCTTATTTGAGATTCGAGCTTTCAGCTTTTCCCCTTGTAAATAAATTCTCCTTTAACATTTAATTTCAAATGTACAAGTTAATGTATATTTCATTTATACATTCCAAGCAACATTATTAAATTCATATATTTTCGAATTTCGTCGAGGAAAAAATTTAGATTAAGAAGCAGAATGTAGGATGCTTCTTCAAATAACCGTTCCGTTCATTGATAAATAAGAAATGTGTACAAATTTGTCATCGTTTTGAAAGAGTATTATTACTTGGGAAATTTTTCACGAGAACTAAAGCCGAAAGAGCGTAATTTGATAATATATTATCATGTGTGTACATATATATATATATATATATATATATATATATATATAGGTATATTAAATTCCATTTCTCCCATCATTTATTAAGATTTTATCCGGGAACTACGAAAAAATTGGCTAATGTATTTAATAGTACAATTTTTGCAATATATTTTTTAATTTATTAAAAACTGTAAAATAGTTATGTAGGTTGCGCAATTATTGGATTTTAATGAAGAAAGAAGGGGCACATTTTTGTCGGCAGAAATTCATAAAAAGACAATGAAAATCGAATGCTTTTTCCGATACGAAGTCTATAAATATATACCGTGAAAGTTTTAAAGTGGCACCCACACTCGTGTCTTCGACCTCTTCCCTACTTTCCTCGACATTTTCATATCTACAATATCAAATGTAAAACAATCACAGTGAGATTAATCATTAGCGTTGGCAATTGTATTCCAGCAGTTTTTGCCAAGACAAATACCAGATTTGGCTTTGAAAGGGCAACGAATTTACGTCCTAGTGTAACGAAATTTACTATATTATAAATTAAAATTGAATTTTTACGACGGCCCTCTCTCCTCTGGCTTGAAATACGAGATCCAAAACCATAAGTCTGTTACACAAATTCCTAGAAGCGCGTGCCTTCGCTGCCCTTTCCATAATGCCGTAGTCGAATGTCGAGAAGACTATAAAAAAAAATTGATAAGCAAAGTCTTGTCTCGATTTTCTATGGCCGATTAAGGAACGATGGAAATGTGATATCCCGAAAAATCAAAAAAGGGACCGATTAGGTCGGAGCCTCCGATGCACTTCATATAATTCCTACCCGAATCACTGACTCATTCTTGATAGGGAATTCAATTTATACTCTATTATTTACCATTAATTTGTCGGTTATTCCACTTCGATTGCTTAACCCTAACCCATGCCCCCTCGCTCTTTCACCATCGCCCACTCCCCCGCTCCCACACTCCGTCTCCCGCCCCCAACGTCCCATTCCCCCGCCAACCAACCGCCGCACTTATCCTATAAAAAGTGACCCAACGTCATTATTTATGAAAACATTGAATTTTGAGTATTGGGTTGCTGTTGCCTGCCACATTACAATGCATGATGTATCGAGAGAAAAAAAATAACAAAACAAGACAATATCTTGCTTTACTACGATGGCGCCTTTTGCCGAAGCATTTGCAAACCTAATAAATATTAATTGAGCGACATTGCTCCATGTAATTAATACGACTAGTCCGTTCAATTTATTCATGATAATTCAATTTTAACTAAGGATGACAAGAACTAACGCGAATAATCAGTGAATAATCGAGCAGCGACGCGTTAAAACGAAGCTGCAGCTAAATGAACGAGTCGGCTCGTAAAATTTCCCCGCGAGGGGGACAGGGGAGGAAAAAAAATGCGGATCGTTTGAAAGAAGGAATATCGCGTGCTTGGAAAAAATGTCCTCGGCACGCAATGACAAAAAAGCGTTTGCAAGCGTTGCGCGACCGCGGCATATCAATCGTCCCCCTCCCCCATCCCCATCCCATCCAACCTCCCACCAAACCTCCTACCAAACCTCCTATCCGCCCTCATAATAGAGGAAAAAATGAATGGCCACGCGCGTCCCGTCCCGGCGACACAACAATGTGTCGGGCGCGGAAAAGTCTCGGGGGAGGCACCGTCGCCGGTGGGGGGGGGGGATTAACGCACTCGATCGCCTCAATGACTTCCCATCGCGGACCGGTGATGGAGGGATGGGGTGGGGGAGTCTCGCGATATATATCCACTGAGATTTTTTTTGTTTTTTTTTGTTTTTTTTTTGTTTTTTTTTTTGTTTTGAATTCAGCCGGCGGGGAGCTGAAAAATGTCCTTGTCGCGTGTCGTGGAGATGTCGGGAGCCTCCTGGAGCTTCCTGGAGCCTCCGGGAGCCCAGAGCCAACGACCAGCAGCTGCAATCGAATCGAAATCTTAAAGATGAACACGTACCTGTCCGAGATAATGCCCTTTCACCACGATCAACCATTTGTCAATGGACGGCCGAGGCAAAACGCGCTTTCGAGGCTCCCGCTGGGAGCTATGCTAAGCCCCGGGATGAGCGGCGCCGTGGAGAGCGCGAAAATCCCGAGGAAAAAGTCCGTGACAGCTTCACCGAGGCTTAGCGGCGGTCACTCGAAATAATCACGTCCGCCTCTGTGGCAGGAAAGTTGCTCCTCGAATGTCCTCGGATTACGAGGGGCGCCTAGGTGCTCGAGACTCGCCTAATTGCAGCTGATCCAATAATGGCGAGGTAAATTTCACACGGCTCGCGGCGCTCCGATGACCCGAATTTTCCAGAGGTACGCGCAAACCTCGCGCTAACAAGGCTCCTCGATAGTTATGAGAAAGAGAGGATTTTCGGGACTAGAGGATCGTATAGGGTCGCGAAGCCCAAGTCCGAGCCAATGTCGCCGTTGGACTGGCGCTCATTAAGAATATAAAAATCGATTTATTGAGAATATGAAGATTGATAAGTGAGATAAACGAGATCGTAAGGAGCGTGGCAATCAACTCGAGACACTCGGAAAGGAACTTTCCTAGTTTTCGCTGAGCGAGGGCACTTTAATTCCAGGAAACCCTGTGCACCCTACGATCCGCCTTTTCCCTAGCGTTTTACCATCAATTATTTACCTTTTTTTCTCTGCTTTTTTCTCTGCTTTGCTGTTTTGTTTTGTCGTTTTGTTTTGTTGTTTTGTTTTTCCAAAGGGTCTTTAAAGCGGGAATCGCGCGTCTCGTCACGTTCACTGAGCGTCGTAACATTAGTCGAGTGGCGCGAGCTCTTGGCTTGGACTATAATCGCATCTTGAATTTATTAGTCGATTGGTCACTATGGCCAATGTAAAGTGCGCGGGTGGGATTGGCAGAGGCCGTTTACAGAGTCCGATCGATTATTCGGAGATAAGGACATATTGAGGCTCCCTCGAATCCTCGAATCCTCGAATCCTCGAATCCTCGAATTCTCGAATTAGTGGGCAATGAAATGCCAGGACGTCCTCGTGATCGTAGCGATCGGAGCCGTGGCAGACTCGCAATGGGAAATCGCACGTCAAAGTAGTCGGGCTCGTGGCGATGCTCCCCACGCATACGGCAATAAGCGCTCGGCGCGTCTATCGATTCGGGCGCCTCCCCAGACAGCGGCGTTAACCCACATCGCCCGTCCTTGGCTGCGAGCCGATACGCAACGAGGACACATTCGTCGCTGGAGATAATGGAGTCCCGAATTGGGAGCCGAGTCGAGATGGCGATGTTGTTGGTAAGGTGGTGGGTGGGGCGTTGAACGAGGTGAGGTTCCGAGGGATTACAGGGATTTGCAGTTACGAGCTCATTGATTCTCGACAAATTTTTGTCCCGGGCCATGTTGCTCCAGCTGCTTACGCTATAGCTCGAGACACTCAATTGTTCACGATTGCGTTCGCCTGGTAGTTGGAAGTAGAGAACTTCCGCTTAATCCGGAGCTCGCGGTAATTTTAATTGCCGGTAGTATTTAGTAAGCCGCTACTTACGGAGCAACGACAAGAGCCATTTTGTGCTATTGTTCTTTATAATTTTTGGTGACTGTCTTGTTCGCTTTTGCATTAATGATGTGCTAAATGGTAAGGTGATCGGGAGCCTCGCTCGCACATGAGCGTTCAATGTGCGTTCAATGCGCGTTCAATGCGCGTTCAATGCTCGTTAAATGCGCGTTCAATGCACCTTCAATGCGCAATAATTTCAAGGTATTTCAATTCTCGTGTGCGTCTTGCATTTAAGGATTGATTCTCCCATCGTCATTCTTGATTTTCGGGGTGCGTCGAGAGCCGCAATTCATGCGATCGGCAATGAAACTTGGAAAAACTAAGATTTACCGAATATATTGACACCATGAACTCGACCCCAATGCCGTTGGAAAGAAGCCGACGTAATGGCGAGTCAATCGCAATGGAATTTAAGTCCGCAAAATCCGATCGAGTTAGTCGCGCAAAGTTAAAACTGCCATGTCGTTTTAATCCGTCTAAACGGATTAAAAAGCAAACATAAGCGGTTGGTTTATATTAAGGGAAAAAGTTATCTTGTCGAGGAAACTTTTGTTTTACATCGCTCCGGGCTTATATACCAAGATTTTCATTATATTTTTAACGTCGATAAAACTTGGATGAAAAAGTTTCTCTGCTGCACGGGAGTGCGCGCACGCGCGCGCGGTCGAGCTCCCGGCGGCTCGGCCTCGTTATGGATTTGCTAAAATGCAAATTAAATAAACAAGGCATAATGCTCCCATAGAGACGATCCACGAGCAATCTTCAAGAGGCTCTCGTGCTAACGGCAACGCGCGAGGCTAACACAAGTGCGCATATTAAACGCAATCCCCGGGTAAGGCTGCTAAGCAAGAGACCATAAAGATCCTTTTAGTTGAATTGAAATCCATTTTAAGGTCAGCGTCGGTTCTACAAAGTCGCTCGAAGCTTTAAAAGCTTTGGGAAATTTTTTAAACGGCAAGCTCCCCGGCCGACCACTGCACGATTATTATTTATCGGAGAGTCCTCCTTGCAGTCATCTTGCTTTGTGCCACCGATGCGGTTCTCATAAAAACGAGGTCGCTCGATAAAATACATTGAACATCGATATACGATTGAAATATGCTTTAGATTGGTGTTTTTAACTTGAGAGCCGTAAATATGAAAATCCGAGGCCGAATCCGAAATTCGATAATAACGCCTGGATGAAATTTATTTTTTATATCACATTCTTCTGAACTGAAGTCGTTACTTATTACAGGCACCATCTTACGCAACCCTCAAAAATTCTCCACAATGTGTGCGCGTGTGTGCCTGCCTGCGTGCGTGCGTGCGTGCGTGCGTGTCGGTAAAACGTGGAGCAACACGATGGCATAATAGGCCCCGTAAAATATTATTTCTCTCCCATGACCGACGCTACCCACTCTTAAAACGCGAACGATTTCACAAAGTCGAGAGAGAGTGTTTAAAAGCTAGTTAGTTTCCCGTAGCGCAAAATGTTCCGTAAATCTCACAATTTCACGAGAATTGATTTTACCATATTTATAATTTTGCGGGCAAAGTCGATGGAATTTATACGCCGAACGGCACGGAAATCTCATTTTTCTGCATTATGTTACGAGCGGCCGAGGCGAGCGCTGCCCGACTCCTTTACTTAGCCCGAGTCAGCCGGCAATATTTTTAGTGTTCTAAGAAACTTATCGACGCCCGATCCGACTAGCGTGCTGGCAAACTCAAGGGTCCAGTGGGGGCGGAAGAAGTCGCGGGTATTGGAGGGGGCGTGCGATCGCGAAACGCTGCTGCTAGTCGCTAGCGCCAAAGCGCGATTATCGAGCGCGAGGACTGGTCGAGGTGAAGGAAAGGCACGTCTCGGCAGCCTCGCTCAACCCCCGGGTGCAACACCGTGAGCGACACGTGAGAGCCCCTCGGCTCTCGATCACCGCGTTTCCTTAGGAGGGAATCGCGCGTCGGGCCCGCGCTCCTTGTGCCTGGTGGCGACCCGACCCTCGTCGGCGACGCGCGAACTCGCCAGGTCGTAACTTACGGACCCGGCGGCCATCCATTTTCGCCCGGTCCCCAGCTCTTTATTTAGCCGCTTCCGCAGCCACTACACCCCCCCC
>NW_011948426.1:4518152-4539774 GCF_000503995.2 Ceratosolen solmsi marchali | reverse complement strand
CCCCCCCCGTCTCTCTCTCTCTCTCTCTCTCTACCCTCCCTGCCTCCTCGTACTCCTCCTCCTTCTCCTCCACCACCTCCTCCACCGCCAACCTCTACCGCCTCCTCCACCGCCTCCTCCACCGCCTCCTCCTCCTCCTCCTCGCCATCCCTCTACAAACATCCCTCCAACGATGGAGGCCGAGCGCGACCGTTCAAATGCGCCAGTCTCGCCAGCTTCGCGATGACTTGGGGGAACCTCGGGCTGCGCATTTTAGCTGCCGTGATTTGCGAGTCGATCGGGTGTTTTTTTTCCAAGTCTCTATCGATGCCACAGAGGCGTATCGGAGCCTAACTTCTATTATAAAAATTGTTTGGTCGGCGGTGGGGGGATGGGATTGGATGAAATGGAACGACGAGGAATGGGGATGGGGCGTGAGGAGGGCTGCGAGCCAATAGGCGATGAAAAGTGTAATGCTTCGCCTTGCTCGATGGAGCTGGAGAAAGGAGAAATGTCATTGGGGTTGTTACGACTGTGAACTTGTGTGCGACGGAAAAGTTGGCCCCGAGCAACGGGACTTCTCGCCTCTCGACTTTACGTCTTCGTTTCCCGTACTTCCTATCTTATTCCAGACTGTCGTTCACAAGCGAATCGCCACTTTTATTATGATTATTGTGCCATTGTTATTGCCACATCATGGTCTAACACGTAGATAAAATGCCTTGCACATAATACATAATGATATATAGATTGAAAGAGTGAGGTGATAATCTATTTTACATGTGAACGGTTTGACCTGTCAACGAACTTGCACGTGAACTTGGGTATTAAATTAATTTTAAGCAAATGTGCAGCTCGACAGGGCTGAATTTAATGCACGTGTAATAAAATCATTAAAGTTACGATTATGCAGATTACAGATTCATGTATAATGATGTTTTAATATTCATAATGAAAATTCAGGGGATTAATTATTATTTCTCTGTATTATTAGCGTTGCCGTTCTTGAAAATATCATTCCATTCTTGTACATTAATTTGAAGCCATTGAAAGGCAATAAATAGTTGATTTTTCATTTCGTTGAGAAATTCGTTAAGTAGAGAAGTGAATTATGAATAGCATTGAAATTATCGCCGCTCGGTTATCAACACTTTGATTTATCGAATTGAACATTTTTTCGTATCAGGATGCGCTTTCACCGTTCTGCTCTTTGGCATTATGAATTAATTAATCGCATTATGAATAAGGACAACAAGACAGCTGCCTTGATAATAGGAAGCTTAAGTATCGTGCTAATTATTAGTATGGAAGCTCCTTTAGTCATTCAATGTCCCCGTACTTCGCTGAGATTGTCAAAGTCAAACTAATAATCGCGGTTCTTTTGTCGGTCGGGCTTGGGTACATTTCACATCAAGTTTGAATATTGCATCTATAGACCGAAATCATGAGTCTCCCCCTACATGTCATCAAAATCATAAGAAAATGTTCTCTCTCACTC
The DNA here is from genome assembly GCF_000503995.2 of Ceratosolen solmsi marchali. Taxonomy (NCBI): domain Eukaryota; kingdom Metazoa; phylum Arthropoda; class Insecta; order Hymenoptera; family Agaonidae; genus Ceratosolen; species Ceratosolen solmsi. The sequence continues at coordinate 4,538,297 of NW_011948426.1, read as the reverse complement.
TCTCTCTCACTCTCTCTCTCTCTCTCTCTCTCTCTCTCTCTCTCTCCGCCGAGAAAAAAAAACTGATAAAAAAATATAACGATTTGCTGAAAACGTAGGGTAACAGTCAAGTAAATATACTTGGGGTGTCAGCAGTTGTCGTGACGTTAATAATACAATCGGTCGCATTTTTTTTTTTTTTTCATTCATTTTACTTTAAGACTTTGTAAGGTTGGCGTGACAATTGCGCGACGAATTACATAAGAAATTTAGGATTTTGCTAATTAAGCGATCAGAGTCCTTGTATCGTATGATAACGAACCTAGTAATATTCTTCGGATAAATTGAAGCTCGTCGAGCGAGGCGCATATATTTAGAAAAAGGCCATCTCGCACGACGCCCTTCGTGACCGAAAACAATTGCCCAACGACGCCGCCGCCGAATAGAGTCCGACGTTCGCAACGCGCAGGCGTATTTCAAGGAGACTCCACGAAGCCATAAATCACACCTAGAAAGTCCGTCGCGGGTCCGTAATTCTCTCCCCGTATCTTAATTAACCGAAGCACATTCATTAAAATCCAATGTAGCCCCGCGTGTGGCGGCGCGTCGCCATTTCCCGGCACGAAAGGAAAACGCAGCCGCCCCAGAAACGAGGCGCCACGATTCTTTTGCAAATCCGCAGCCTACAAATTAGAAAAGCCCATGGATATATAATACCGCGAATGTGCGGCCGCCCGAGGGTTACGAGCTCCGCCGTCCAAATACACGAGATTACGCTCCTCTCTCCCCTCGTCCACCTAACCGAGAAATTTCCCATCTCCTCCAATCTCTTTCTATTTGCGAATCCATCTCTTTGAGTCCCTCCCCTCCATTGCTACCCGACCACCTTCCCGTAACACCCCTTACCACCTTATCGTTCCCCTTACCCCGTCGCCGCCCCTCCCAAGCACCCCACCTCAATTCACCTCAATCACCCCAGCTCCACGATCCGTCATCCACATTTAACAAACACATTAGACAGGGCGAATTCGGACGCGCACCATCTCTAAAACATCGCACTTCTGACGTCAATGGAGCGCGTAAGCGGATTAGGACAGAGACGACGTGCCGGACCCGAGCCACAGCCAATACCCTCTCCATCTGCCGATATTTCGAGACTCCTTCCTTTACAGCGACCCTCTGTTTTGACTGCGTCGGCCAAAGAGGAGCGACCCCTCGGGCATTACCGAGCTTTCCCGGTGCACACTCGAATCGGCGCATTGTTGGCGATCCTCGAGAGCACGCGCCCGGGGAAAATCAGTGGGCGCGCCGCGGCTTCGAGAGTGCGATTCTTCCCCGATGAAATCACGGCTCTCCGCGGCTGATAAGGTGGAAAAGTAGGAGAGAGCACACACACGCGCGCGCGTGCATATCGGGCATGCGTATGAGGGCAGATGTTGCTAACGGCTTCGGGCTGTTGGCAAACGGACGCCTGTAAATTGCGGACACTCGGGCCATCGTGTGCAAGCGTCGCTTTTCTACCGCTAGAGACGAGGTTTCGCTTGCAGCGAAGAAAGCATTAAGCATCTCTCACCCTATATATATATATATAGTCTGAAAAATTTAGAGAGGGCAGGGCCAAACGAGGGATGAAAATTTAAATTAGGAAACGAAAACCGTGGCTTAGTGATACAGCGTCAGGTGCTTTGAGAATTTTTTACGTAAAAATACTCGGATCGTCTCGTGCGAACGTCCGTTGTTATATCGATCCTATTCGTACCAATAAATCAGCACACTGATTAAAATGATCGAATTACTCACATTTAGCTTTAAATTCAGCTTTAACAATTGACGCGATTAATGACGTAGTAATTAATATATTTGAGAGTGGTGGTGGAATATTTCAGACTTTTACTGCTGCAGCTTGGCGGCTCCGACGGGATGGCGCCGGTTAGTTTCTCAAGTATTTTCAAATTAATGGCAAACAGTCTTTCACTACCGATGCAATGACCCGACTCATCGAACGCGCTGACCAAGTTTTGGCAATAAACGGGGATTCTCGAGGATCGCGAAAACGTTAAAGAACCCACAAGTACGCACGCTACGTTTGCCGGCTGCCAGGATTTATGCCAAATGTTTATTTCCAGCAAACATTTGCAGAGATGTGTTTGCGGATTAGGGCACGTAAGTAGTGCGCCATCGAGCTCGCGAATACATTACGTGGAATCGTGTCAATTTTCGCCACTACGCATTTCTCAAGTAGCGAGCTTAACTTTTTTTTTTACACACAGAATTCGACGAATTTTGCGAGCCAGAGGAAAAGATTAATTGGTCCCTTGTAGATCGAAGGGGGAGGTGATGGCCGATTTTTAATACGAACGATCGGTTAAGTAAGACTTATAAAGAGCGTTCGTTCACGTGCAGCAACGATCGAATCGAATATTTTGCAAAAATGGCACTCATACCAAGCCCCCGTGCTATATATATATATATATATATATATATATATACACACGTACATACTATTTTTAACGTGGAAATTATTATCAACGGCCTCTAACCACTCAATCAACTCTACTTCCAGCCCCTCACAACGTTCTAGTCGTCAAGAATCTGCGAAAGTGCCGCTAGTCGGAGATAGAACGCATTTCCGGGACCAAAATCAAAAAATCGATTATGTAGTCGGTAACGCTAAACCGATTTCGTTGGCTCGATAAGTGTCGAGTTCCTCTCGACAACATCTTCAGCCGAAATCCCGTTAAAAGTATAAAAGTATAAAGGCTAGGCCCCTTCCGTTATGCGCGCATTGTAATCCTTTGCCGAGAATCGATCTCTTTCTGTACACTACCTCCCGCCCACTCCCATTCCCGTCCCCTATTCCTCCACCTCTTCCTCTCGCGCTCTATCGCCCAACCATCCGGTATTCCTTTCTCCCCTCAGCCTCCCTCGTCCGCTATCAGCTCTGTATCCAGGGTGGCTCTCGACTACGACTCAATCCACTCATCCAACTCTATATATATATATATATATATATATATATATATATATATATTTATAGTGTCCTGCCCCGGCTTTTCTTTCAACGCGTGCAGAGTCCCAAGTAAGCCGCCCAGTGCGCAAAATACCCGAGGAATTTGACAAATTGGGTAAGCCGACGCCCGTTGCGCCTCTCTACTTACCACCTTCGGCTTCTCGAGTGGCTGTCCCTTCTCCTACAAACCCTTTATCGCGGCGCGACTAAGCAACGGCAGTCTTTATCCACTTTTCGCAAAGACAATGTGCCCGGAAAAGCGGAGTAACGCTACGAAGCTCTTTTTAACGGCTCCCCCCCCCCCCCCCCCCCCCCCCTTTATCGCCCTTTTCGCGAATCTCCAGCCGCGTAACGCAGCCTAGTATCGCTATATTGACTCGGGGATCTCTCGCATTATTTCTCGCTTCGCGGCCCCGCGCACTCAATGCGCGATGCGCACTAGCTATTTCCGATTTCCGGCACGGGGTGTTATAGGTCGTAGGAGCAAACGTCGGATTGAACGCTCTTGAACTTTCGGCTTTAAGCTCGAGCGGAGTTGTTGCGTTATTTTTGTTTACGTCCCGAATAAAGTTCTCGAAGCGCCACTTTAAACTTTAATGAAACCAGCCCCTGTGCTTTTTCTTTAGCTCTTTTTGCTCATTTTATGGGGCTTTCGACGCGATTGCGCGAGAAGCTCAGTTACGGGCAATTTATCTATAATTTAAGCGCTCACGCGCATTGTCTATTATTTAATAGGCCACACGGTGGTTTTTCCCTGACATTGATTTTTCATTAGACATTTAATGCTCATTGAGTTGGCATTTCTTTCCTCTTCGCACGTGCGATCATCCCGTGATTTTAAATCTCGAAGTTGATTCGTACGTCTCGCCAAGGGTAATCCCATTCTATTGATTTAGCGAAATCCATTCAATTTAATTTTACTTCTACGGGCAGATATTCAAGTTGGATAAAAACAAATAAACAATCAAACAAACAAACAATCAAACAAACAAACAAACAAAAAAACAAACAAACAAAAAAAGCAATTCCTCCACTTGACTATCGTTTTCATCTTCGATTCAATTTCAATAACTATTGACGTATAACCGTCCTTAAAAATCCTTGTTATGATAGTACTTTCGTCCATTGGAGATAGATGAAATGTAGATGTAATGTGGAAACATAACTCGAACGAAGATTTCTACGCGCATAGCGTCCTTTTCGGACTGCAGGCTGAATATAATTTTAAGCACGAAGCTTGGAAAGTGACGTAAACATTAGCATTAATTAAAGCCAAAGGCAAGTTTTTCGAACTTGTGCATTTGGCGTGTGTTTTAACATAAACCACGGCACCGTTGAACTCCTTTAATAAAAACTTATTAAAAATCATTTAAGTGGAAGCCAGCACTTTAATTCGTTCTATTTTTAGCAAGCTGTTTCGCCATATCGATTTTTCGAGTGCTTGAAAGTTTCAGACGCGCTTAACCTGATTCACCTCCGAATCATTGGCTCCCAGTGCGGGAAAACGCGAATATTAATTATAATTATCAGGGGCTTTTAACATTCGGCGATTCTTGGGTCTAACGCGACGATCATGTGTGTTCGAATAATTTTCTTTATTTTATACCATGAATTTTCTATAACGCGTGCTCAATTATTTTCAAGTGTTTTGCTCCATGAGTATCCTTCGCATCACAGCTCTGCAGTTGTTATGGAAACGTGAAAGGAACGAGTGATTGGCTCAGAAACCTTTCCTTTATTGAATTAAGGAAAATGAATAGTCGCAATTTAATGTGGAAGAGAGATTGATCGAGTAGATAAATATTGTCGATAGTAAGATTATATAAAATTTATTTAATTGCTTATTGTTAACTTTCTCATTATCTAAATTACGAGCAAGTGTATCACGATCCATTGCTTTGTATTTTTATCTCTTGTCTCTTTTCACACACTATACGAGTCGTAACAATTTCTTTCATTAGCATAATTAAATTTAATTCAAATATTTCGCGGCAAAATTATCGAAATATATTAAATATTCGATTACAATGGTCAATTTTTAGATTATTATTAAATGTCAATATTACGGCTCTTGTGAGTAAAGGTCATTCGAAAGTTAATGAAAAGAAGAATTATCGTCGAGCCGTGTAAAAGAAAATTTTATTATATAATTTAAACAATGCGCGCTTAAAGTCTATCAATGTCTTTACAATAATTTTTATTTCATATCTCGACAGAATATAAAACAACTTACGCTTTCGATAAATTCATTATTGTAATAAATGCTTTATAAAACCTACGCTCCACTACCTACTCACATCGCATAATATAGGTACAAGACATTTACCTTACGGAATTTAATTATTTCTCCTTGGAAAATATTTTTTACTAAGTATTTTCATCATTCTTACATTTGTAAATTAAAATGTATAATAGTAATCTATTCGAGTCTATTATGCGCTTAAATTCTTAATTTAATAAGATTTTTAATTAATCTTTCGCTACGATCAATTATATTTTGTAAATAATAAAAATAAAAATAAAAAAAAAAATAAAAAATTCGTTTGTTTTACATGTTACGTAATGAATTTCTTCTTATATAATTAATATGCGTACGAGCCTATTTCAACGGTTAGCCGCGCCTTTTCGCTCGATTATTCTTAACGATTTTGTAAACTTAAGAATTCGTAAAATTTACATCGACGAATCAGCATCCTCTCAGCAAACTCCTACAACACATTCGTAGGCGATGAGCAGCGAATTACTATGAATAAATTTCAAGTCGAGCGATCCCTGTAAATATATCGCTAGATTTATTTAAATCGACCTCCGATAGCTCAAGGGGCAAATAATGATTATGATCATACGACCATACAGAATCCTTTTAACATTCATATACTTTGCGGAGTGCCGGGAGGATACTAAGGTCGTCCGTCGTTAAATTTAGGCCCTCACACACATAAATCGTTGCATTATTACACTTGCCGGCTTAGGAGGTCAGTATTGACGTTCTCACATCGGCAATTCGCGACTCCATCCGCACAGGCCATTACGATTTTGGCAGCAGTGAATATCGACAGCCACGAGCCGTAAGGAGACTCCCGCCGGCATCTTACCCTTTCTCACTCAATAACAGCATCCAACGCTTGTTTAATTTAGAAGATGTGATATAATCGCGGTCTGAGGCGGTCCAGTACGTTTTTTTAAATAAACGAAACTACTTCTCCTTAGTTGTGGTCGCGGGTACTCGAGAAGACCCTTACCCTCTAAATTCCTCGAGTCCACTTGTGTGGCGCGGGAATCTTTTCTTCCAGCCGCCCATTTTCTCCCCCTCTTGCGCAGCTCCTTGCACGGCTCGAGAACAATGCGCCTTTGCCACATTCGGGGTGTCGCCCCTCCCGCATTCCCGTTCTGCACGGCTACAAATTTACCGGATAAAAATCCCAAACTTTCCACCAAGTTTTTCCCAATTTTAATACATTTGTTGGCGCCCTGCAATATTGAATTGTCCCGGTCACGAACCATGTCCCGACCCTTGGGTCCTCGATGACGATTTCCCGCGTCGCTGTAGAGCAAAGTAGCCATTAATAGAATGCATCGTCGAGAAATATTATAAACACTGGGAGATTTGGAGCAGTTCGCAATGTTCGATCGCATGTCCCATTTTGCGGGCGTCGTCGCTCTCGAGGTTTGGCGCGGACGGCGAAACCCTTTCAAGCGCAGAGGCGCCCGCCTGGCTGCCTGTCGTCCAGGCGCCACGGAGCCTCGCCTACGAGAGGGAGCGAGAGGTAGCCGAAGGAAGCCAGAGGAAGCCAGAGGAAGCCAGAGGAAGCCAGAGGAAGCCACAGGAAGCTAGATGAAGCGAGAGGAAGGTAGAGGAAGGGAGAGGAAGCGAGAGTAAGCGAGAGTAAGCGAGAGTAAGCGAGAGGAAGCGAGAGGAAGGGAGAGGAAGCGAGAGGACCGGTCGCTGGGAAAAGTCGGGTCGCGGAAAATCCCTTTAAGACGCCGATGCTCCCGCCTTCTTCTTATTTTCCGCGTCTCTTTTTCCTATATCTAGCGCGACTTACCGTTTCATTTTTTTCCCCCTTTCTCTCCCAACGCCCTCGACCCATCTTACTTCCCGACCTCGTCCTCCGGACGTGAAATTGTTTTCTTCCGGGCGGCGTGAGCCGCCGGACTTTGCGCGAAATCTTCTCTTTAATTATTGGCAGGAGATTGCACGGAGTCGCGGAAACGGATAGCTGAAGTTTTTGCGCGAGAGACGCGAATTTTTCGCCGAGTCTCTTAACCACGCGAATTTGCTTGCTCCCTCGATTGCTCGCACTTTAAGCACAACTTTGTCCTCTTTAAATCGACCTTTGGACTTGTCGTGTCGCATCGACTGAGATATTGTGTCGCTGCATTTTGCCTAGAGCCATCCGATAAGTTCTGCCAGTCTATTATTGTATTAAGCAGAATCGTGTCGACTGGGTATGATAAAACTAAATTAAATGCATCATATCGCGAAATAGTGTACTTGTTTTCTTTTTTTCTTATACATGATATTCTTTAAAATTTGGAAAGTTTATTGGAAAATATTTAATAAACTTTGAACAATATTGACTCGTATATTTACATTAATTTTAATTTCACTTGAACTTGGTACCGTCGCGACAAACACGCACGCGCGCACGCACGCACGCACGCACGCATTCATGCATCATTTAAATTAATATTATAGCAATATTTTTATTATATTTCAAATGTCAAATATTGCACGGGAATTAATTATCTCGTAGGCATTATTGTAATATATATTTCGAATAATGAAAAACCATCATCGAAGAGAGACTGCGGATATTTTTTAATTTACTTTGCCGTTCGCAATGCACTGGCATACATGGAGTACAGAATAAATTAATCGATTGCCTCAAGACTGACGCCAGAAAACAAATTTGCATTTAAATGTTTCTTACATTTAAATTCAAACAAGTCTATCGATTAGTTTTATAAAAATTAACAACAACAACAACAACAACAGATGAAAAAATAAAATAAAATAAAAATTGGTCAATCTTTATATATTACGGATAATCGAATCAAATACTCCTCTTTTTTTTTTTTCTTTTTCTTTTTTTTTTTTTTCTTTATGCAACTGCTCAACAAGGGAGAATAAATGTAACTTGCCTGAAATTGACAAGCAATCTTCTATTTTATAAATAAGGAAAACTTATTCCGTTCTGGAGAAATTAAAGCACAAGGAATTCTTATTAAGGAATTAAGTTTGTAAAAGGAAGGTGAGAATCGCGAAGGAGAGACCTTTTCAGCCATTAATAAATGTTTTCTTTTGTCGGATGATATTTTTGGCAAACATTGAAGGTACAAATACAATTTCTACAGTAGAGTAATATTTGATAAAAACGTCAATGTATGTACAATTCCGGCAGACATTTCATATTATACTTTATATCGTTTTCCCCCCCCCCCATATTCGTTGTTCCCCCCCCCCCCTCCCACCCCGGGCCACGTTTACAGTAAATATTTAATTTGAGAAAATATTCTTTGAGGTATATTTAAAATCGCTTCTCACCGCTCCTCTCCCACCTCCGTCCCTCTCACTCTCTTTCTTCTTCCCGTTCGCTGACTCGAATTTTCTCCCGTAGGCGTGAGCCGCTGTTTCTCCAGTATTTATTTTTTCTTACCCTGCGGGGTAAGATTTTCACGTGTAGTAGTGGCGCTACGCGTTACTAGCTGGCCTTTTTATTCATTGAGAAAGATTTAAGTGTTTAATAACCCAGCCCCCAGCCAACTCTGAAGCAAATACAGCCACGATAGCACCCTTTATGCCATATTTCACTAGGCTTTTCCTTCTCGCTCATTTCGCTCCACTCGTCTCTTTAACTTTTTCCCTTACAATATGCATATATTTCCTTATCATTTCTTTCCTACCTTCGACTCTCTTTTATTTCTTCATTCAAAGCAGGACTCTCATTTTCTTTTCTCCGCTCCTTCATTATATCCTCGTGTTGACGTCGTTGGGATTTTGCATTTCCGATTCTCTAGCCACAAGGTCGGTAATATTCTGAAGAAGTTGCCGCTATTACGAGCACTTTTATGAATTGCTCTCTTCATATTCTAAAATCGCTTTATTATCCGTTTTCTTTTCCTCAATGCTAATTTGGATGTCAATTTCCTTTCATTAAAAGTCTCATTATGCGCATTACAGTGCAACGTGTTTGGGAAACGTCATTTAAACGGCTCTAACGCCTCCTTTCAATTACATTCTCTATTTATTTGCTCAGATTTTTTAATTGTCAGTGATATTTTATTCCGTAGAACAGTAATTATCGTCGTCATTTTCTTCAGTATTTACGTGGTAGTACATCGATAGCAAATTGGTTTGGTGAGCGCGGCGGGGGGGGAAAAATTCTATAATTTCGTATTTAAATGATACCTTATAATTATCAAGATTTCTGCAACTGTTTTTACAGAAAAGTAAAGGAGAAACTTTTGTATAACATAATTTTACATTCGCTTCTAATCATTCGGGGTAGAATTCCATTTCATCGTATTTTAATCTCACCCGAATGAATAATTAAAATTAAATATCATCATGTTAGGGAGTTTTCCTTGGAACACTTGGAGTGCATTTTCATTTTGTCGGTAGTAGTCTTTGAGGTTACCCTTACTAATTCCGTGATAATGCATAATGAAAATAAAGACTGGAGTTGATTCAATTCTGGGCAACGATTCCTATTGTAGATTAAAATTACTCTAAATTACAACATAGAATTTTTTTGTTCAATTCCTTTCTTCGATTTCTTGTCTTCCCTTTTTCTCCCATCTTTTTTATCCGATAAAAATTAATACTTTCCGTCAAATAAGAAAACGTAACTTTCCCTTGTTTTTAATGCCCTTTTAATTGCGATACGTTCAATTGCACACAAAAGCTTCTGAATCAGATTAAAAGAACAAAATATGCTTGAGCCGCCTGATACAAGTTTGAATAGTCCTAAGTAAATATTTATCGGAACAAAATCATCTTGTATTATGGCATCCGCATTCTCGGTAGTCTACAAATACATTCGATTCAAAACTTCTCAAACATCGCTTGCATCTCCTTTCGCACCCAAGCAAACCTGGCGATTACGTAATTGTATCGATTTCTATCCATATCGTCGTATACTTTGCGACGCTTCAAATCCTTCTTACGCGCAGTAGAAATAAAAAACGGGGGTGTTCAAAAAAATAAAAGATAAAAGGAAAATTCCACGACTAATCCCCGCGCTTACCTCCAACGTTTCTTTGCTCGCGCGTCTAACACCGACATAAGCTCCGCTACTTACGGCATTAACACCCAACGTTGACTTTTTGCCTCCTGCATCCCTATAATTTCCACTCATTCCACCCCACCCCCCATTCCCCACCCTTTCATCTTACCATCACTCACTCACTCACTCACTCACTCTCTCTCTCTCTCTCTCTCTCTCTCTGTTCTCTCGCCCCCACCATTCCACGGCAAGCTGCAACACTTGGCTAGTAGGCGTGTCGGCGTAAGGTAAAAGTGGGGAAGTGGGGGCGATGGTAGGAAGAAACATTGTGTCTGCGACACCTTGGCGCATCCTCGTGCCTCGCAGACGCTGCTCATCTAGTCATAGTTCACTGGCAAAAAGCTCGCGCGCGGGTCTCCCGTCACATCTCGGGACGCGTCTTTGCAAGCAACCGGGATGACAAATGATGAGGAAGAAACGAGGGAGTAACACGCCCCCGCGAGTACTCGTCCCGATGCGCGCGCTTTGTTCTCCGCGGAAAATTCGCCCTAGGGAGTCCGCGTGGCTAAAGTTGCGGACGATTGAAAATGAAACACAAATGGGTCGGAGGTGGAGGGGGGCGAGGTGGCAAGGGGAGCGAGGTGTGTGCGTTACGGTTGCGAGAGGGAAAATAAGGCGAGTACGGGAACGATTGGAAATTTAATTGAAAGTGTATTTCGCTGGACGGTTGACGGGCGCTTTGGTTTGCCGAGAGGCGAATGCAATGGATAAAGGAAATTAGTCGAAAAACTTGGGAAGGTGATGAATCACGTAGCGCAGACAATGCAGGAACTGCGCTCCTTTCTTTATTTTCGTTGGCTTCCGCCCTTGAGGCGCTCGTCGGTCGGGTTCAGGGGTCGCGTAGACGGCTTGCCTCGTTCGGTCCCGTGAGTCCAGAACATTTATAGAACGCAGGAGAGGGAGACGCGGGCACAGTCGCGGGTCATCAATCTTTGGCCGATCCCATCCTCCCTTCCTCCCTGCCAATCTCCCTCGCGCTCTCTCTCTCTCTCTCTCTCTCTCTCTCTCTCTCTCTCTCTCTCTCTCTCTCTCTCTCTCTCTCTCTCTCTCTCTCTCTCTCTCTCTCTCTCTCTCTCTCCCTCTCTCTCTTCCTCGCTCCCTCGCTCTCCCTCGTTCCTTCTCCCTCCCTCGCTTACTCACTCTCTCACTCACTCACTCTCTCACTCACTCACTCTCCGCCTTCGTGACCATCTTACATCTTACTCTCTACCTCTTTCACCTATTCGCTCGCGCTCGCGCAGATCCATAATCGATGCGCATTTCTGAGTTCTTGCGCCGGGACTACGGACGAGTTCTCTTTATCCGAGTTTGGCTTGTCTTCTTGGAAATGACGAGGGCCAGTCAGTCGTTATGGGAGAGGACAAGTGGCAAATAAAAGATGCACTTACCCTCGGACCTTCCCACGGGTCCTCGTTTTTTATTCATCATTGCCACATTTCCAATTGGATGGGATTATTCGTGGTGTCTCGGCTAAGAGCCTAAGAGAGGCAATCACAGTCTAACTTATGAAAATTCAGACAAATTCGTACGGCAGACGGCATTCTTTATGATTTGAGTATATTTTGATATTATAGAATACGGCATTTTATCTCGTCTATACGACACTTACCGAGTTTCCATACTTTTACCTTGTCCCATCATGCAAGCCATCTTCAATTATACATTTACAAGTGAAATAATTATTTGCATGAATTATGGGATATATACATTATTCCGTCGATCGTCAACTGGTTATGAAGGTTTTTTCAACAGGTATTCTGAGGAGCTCTCCATTATAAAACAAACTCGATGTACGAAGAATCATAATTATAATAATAATAATATGAATTATAATGGCATAGTTGTAGCAACGGGTTATAAGCGACGAATAGTAATTGAAGATTTCATAGAGTTGGTGCCTTAACCATACAATTTTCGACTAAAAATTTCTTATCCTTATTACGCTCTAGGGGCTAAAATTTACTTTTAAACACGAGCTAAACAATCTCAATGAAAAGGCAAATGTCAAGTTTGTATATTTAGGATCGAAACATCGTATTTCGAAGTAAATGGTATACTTTTTATAATATTACAATGTCATAAGGGAGCTTCGCATTTCTACGATACTTTCTCAAGAATCGAGAATGCATTTATGCATTTATACGAATATAAAAATTGTGGTCGAAGGTGTTAATTTTAAGATAATATTTAACATGTGTTGGTAACTTTATTTGTAGATAAAGCAAATTGTCGATTGTTAATTAAAATATGCTTAATACATACTTTCTCCTTTATTCGTTATTCACAAGAACGGGGCTCCCTTAATTTTCAATATCTGTAATATTTTAAAAGTTCAACAGAGCGATAAGTAAATAGTAATTATACGTATAATCGAATATTAATTTAAATTATGCGCTAATAAATTTCGATATCTTATCTCATTGAATTAATATTGGATGACTATCAAACAATTATTGACAATCATTAATTATTGATTCTATTATTATAAATAGATAGGAATTCGAGAAACGCGTATTTTATTATTCATTTCCAAAGTATTCGAATAAATTGCGACTCATCTATGAACCACTCATGGCCTTGGAAAGGAAAAAGAAATTAAAGAAATGTATCGACCGACGTTTACCACGAGATTTTACCACGAGAAGAAAAACGAAAAATCAGAATACAATTGATTCGTACGATTGAAAATATTTCGTGTCATTGTTCATAATTCTAACGCTATTGAATAATCAATAGTTATTAAATAAAATAATTGCATAGTTATGTCATATTATATATATATATATATATATATATATATATACATATATTTCATTTGTGTGCCCAAGTTATACACAAGTACATTGTGATTTGTGTGTATTTAAAAAAAAAAAAAAAAAAAAAGAACTTTAAACGAAAATACCAATAATCTTTGAGTTAATTATATACGACGTTGCGGTAAGTAACGTTTAATAGGTTAGTATAGATTTTTTTTTCGTAATTAGGTCTCCGCTAAACCACAGGAAGAAAATGTTATTAACGCGAAAGACTTGCGCGCGACGTAGTGGTGGCTGGATTGCATTAGATTGGATTAGAAAAGGTTTTGACATTACAAACTTCTTTCCCAATTCGTCTTGTTTATGGATAGTTTAATAAACAAAAAAAAAAAAAAAAAACAAAATAAAAAAGACAAAAAACAAAAAACAAAAGAAATATTGTGCTTCTCACTACACCGAGCACCAAGCAAAATTCGCTTGTCAATATGAATTAAAGTGCTTATTAGCCAATTGAGTTAAGCGACTGAGCGATTCCAAACGAGTGGAAATGGGAGAAGAGCAGCCGAGGAAGTGGAAAATAAACGGAAGGTTCGTTTGCCTGGCCAAGGCGACCTCGATTCACAGTATGCAGAAGCTGGGGGAACATTGCAAAAGCACCCAACCGTGCTCAAGTATGTATAAAGGAAGAATGTGAATAAGGATCGACTCGTCCCATTCCCTTTCCGCGGACAAGAATCGAACGAGACAGAACGCAAGGAGCTCGACAAAAATGGCATATAATTCGCTCCCACCGGCTCGCATTTTCACTTTTCCAGACGCAGGCTCTCGTTTGTTAATAGCCAACCTTCAACTCACGCGAGCTCTTTCGTAAGCCACACGACGACACGACGACACGACGACAGCGGCAGCGGCTGCAGCGGTTGCGGCGGTGACGGCGGCGGCGGTGGCGGCAGCAGCAAGGCAGCGTCGCTGGAAGGTGGAGTAGAACGACGGCGGCGTCCAATCCCCCCGTCACCGCGCTCCGCAGCGCTGTCTATCCCCGGCGCGAGGAGCGGGATTCCCAAGCGCGCGCACCGGCCACACGCCGCCGCAACCAGAGCGATAGAGGGCGACTGAGCGAGTGAGCGAGAAGGAAGGAGAGAAGGTGAGAGAGAGAGAGAGAGAGAGAGAGCGAGAGAGGAGGAGGAGGAGCGGAGCCCGTGCCAGTCCAGTTGGAGATCGGCGAGCGCCCCGAACGGTGCATAGCCAACGAGCGTGATAAGGAGCGAGATAAGGAGTGAGAGAAGGAAAGAGCGCGAGTTGGTCTCAAGTAGTATTTGAGCAAAGTAGCAGCAGCAGCAGCGTCGTCGTCGTCGTCGTCGTCGTCGCGATCGTCGTCGCGGTCGCCGTCGCCGCCGCCGCCGCCGCCGCTGCCATCGTCGTCGTCGTCAACGTTGTCGTTAACGTCGTCGTCGTCGACTTCGTCGTTGTCGTCGTTGTCGTCGCCGTCGTCGCCGTCTTCGTCGTCGTCGTCGTCGTCGTCGTCGTCGTCGTCCTCGTCGGCATCGTCATCGTCATCGTAATCGTTATCGCTGTTACCTTGACCATTGCTCTCACTGCTCTCCTCCCGCAGACGGGAGTCGATTCAACGAACGACACACGTAGCGTACCTAGTGAACGTTATCTGGGCTACCGGCGAACGTACCGGTCGTCGCGCCTAGCTACTGCTTCCACCGCCGTAACCGCCTCGACCGTTTGCTGCACCGAGAAGAAGAGCCATGGAGCCGAATCGTGTCTCAACTATGGGATTGCTACCGTTGCTGCTCTGGATGGTGGCCTTGATGCTGTTGCACCATGCAGGTGAGTCCCAGTGCGATGACGCGACGACTTTCAGGTTAGAGTTGGTCGCAAGTTTTCTCGACAGCCGTTACGCGCCGCGGCGGCCTTTGTTCAGGCGCCAACGCGACCGGTAACGGGTTTCGCATCGGAGGTGAGCACCGCCACGTTAGGCGGTTGATAAGATTCCTTGGTTCCCCTTCGGCGGAAATATCTCTGCGATTAATCTTAGTCATTGGCCGATCTTTATCTAACCTGGCCAACATTCGTCCGGACTTTACGTAAGTCCGATCGTTGCGTAATACGATCGGTCCTTTGTACTTTATCCCCGCCCCCGTGACTTATGCGTTACTAATAGTGACGAGGGAGAGGGAGAGAGAAAGAGAGAAAGAGAGAGAGAGAGAGAGAGTGAGAGAGTGAGAGTGTGAGAGAAAGAGAAAGAGAAGGAGAAGAAGAAAAATTTCCCGATCCCTGGCGAGGAGATATGGTCGTCGATCGTGTGGTCGCGCACCTGTGGTTACCAAAAGGAAGGAATAAAGGCGCTCGTGTTTATTGGACTAATGGGCTGTCGCAAGAGCGGATCGTCTACTAGGTTTGGAGGAGGCCGCGACTGCTCGGGGGAGACACCTTTGCTGGGAGCAGTGGTGGAGTGTCCGGTGGTGTCAGGAACAACCGGGGCGAGACAAACCGTCGCTTCCGGTGAATGCCGCTCGCGTGACCGACGCACACTTGCTTTTCCCATTCTCGTTCTTATATCGCTTCGTCTTTCTCGGCTTCTCGTTCTCATTCCTGTCCGCGGAGGTGATAATAGAGCCAGAGTAGGTAGGATGAGACAGACCAAAGTTTCATCGAAATTCTTAAAAAAAAAAAAAAAAAAAAAAAAAAAAAAAAAAAATGACAAAAGGCAAAACTTTATAAGAGAAAGAAGAAGGCACGGCGATTACCATCATCGAACACTAATCGGGTTGGGAGGATGGGAGGAGACACGCCTAAATAGTTATAAATTGATCAATATTGGAATTATAATGTGGGGCGGGGGTAGGAGTTCCATCATCTACCGGGTATCCCACCTATACCACTGTGGATAGTCTCGTCTTTTTCTTTTATCTTTGCGAGTACTATATGTTTCTTTTTCCCATCGCCAATAATGACAATTTGCGCTATTAGTGTTGTTTTTTTCTCCACGAGGGACGGCAATTTATAGGCACGAAGTTCGATATCGAAGTTATATTAATACACTGTTGACCGCGATCGAGATCTTTTCGCGGAAAATAATTTTTAGTATTCCCCGCCGCTGTGCTCTCACGGCCGACGATTCGAATTTTCAGAATGCCTGAAGTATTCCAGGCATCGCGCCCTCGTTATAAGTTGCCACAATCTCGCGATAACGATTATTTATGGAATTTCGAATTCGCATGTCTTCATCGTGATTTAAATTAGAAATATCGATCGTAAAAGTTCGTGGCCACAGATCGTTTGAAGCTTCTTCAACTTCTTCTTCTTCCTCTTCTTCCTCTTCTTCCTCTTCTTCCTCTTACCCGTGGTGGATATATGCAAAATGTAGATTTACGGGCCACAGTGCTGCCCTCCCCCCCCCCCCCCCTGCCCACAACCCGGCCCTGCATCCACGCAAAATGCACGGCCGAGTCAACTCGATTCCGCTTTGATAGAAATCCCGATGCATGAGGCGCAGTGCAGCCGAGACCAACCGGTTGTCGCGCGGTAGCGACGAGCTGCTGAGAATTTTTCTCCTGCACCCGACTCGCAACTTCCAGCTTCTTAACAGACCCGCGGGTGTCGAGACAATAGGGATTCAACTTACCACCGCTTGCCCCATGAATTATTCGTTTGAGAATTTTCGTTGCAAAGCCGTAATCACGTTTGGCTGTGGTCGCCGTTGCTCCTCGACCCCTCCGAATCCGCGCACGGCAGCAGGCACAGCGGCACACCTTTTCTGAATACGAAACTTTGTTTGGCGTCCGCCGGCAAGTTAATTAAGATGTAAGCGGGAAAATAGCGTTGCCTGGCCTCTCCTCATCGCGCCTCACCTCACCACGCCACACCGTGCCTCACCTCACCACGCCTCGCCTCACCACGGCTTGCGAATCATCGCCTCTTGGCGTGCGGCAAAGTCTCGCTCGGTCCTTCGCAGGCACAGGATTTAATTAGTCCCACCCGGCGCCGTGTGTGCGCTCATGCAAACAGGTGCGAAGAGCGAGAAGAGGACGACGAAGTCGAGATACGGGGATGGATGGTGTTTGAGGCTTTAGGACGAGAAGGGCGCGCGCCCGGGGTGCTACCTGCTATCGTCCGAATCCGAGCCTAACGAGTCTCCTCCTCACGGAGTAGGATTGCTCTACTCGCGTATTAGTCCCGTGAGCGAGGCCTTTACGTGGAATTTACGCTAGCGAATTAATTGGTGGAAATGAGAGCGAGTGTTCGGGCATGGAGGGAGAGGAAGGAATCTAGAAGCAATCTGGTAAAGCTTGTAGAAGTTGACACGCCTTGTTCGCCGAGTCAACAGAGGGTTGAACGAGCGCACGCGGGCATACACCTTCGACTGTCCTTTCGGAAATATCATAATCGCCATCGAAATGAAATGAAATGGCAATCACACGAGACTCTACGATATACGATCGATCATGCGAAATGACGTCGTATAATCATTATCTGTTAAATATTATAAGAAACGCGCGCGCGTCTGCGACCATTTTATAAAAGCGAGTCTCGGCGCCACGATTTCATATCGCTTAGAAATGCCGTAAAGCATTAATTTGCGTTATCACCTAGTCCCTGCATAAATAATTGTACATACGATGCTTATCTTTACTGTATTTTGTTTTGATGATACGCGTACAACTACTACGCAGCCATTCTCCACGCCACTCCTTTCACGAATAATTATTCGAAGTGATATTTATTGTTGTCGTAATAACGCCCATTCCGTTGTTTAAGAGTAATCGTCTTTGTCATGATAAAAAAAAAAAAATAAAAAAATAAATAAATAAATAACATAAATAAAACCGTTGAAAGGTCAAATGGAAGGTTCATTTTCGTTAAATACTCGTAAAAGAAGAAGAAAGAAGAAATGAAAAGAAAAATAAGAGAGAGAGAGAGAGAGAGAGAGAGACGTTCAACAAAGTTTCGTTTCAAGCCCAACAAAGAATTTTTATGTTTTTATTTTTTCTTTTCTCCTCCCCCCCCTCCCCCGCCCCGCCCCGCCCACCACACACATAACACTCTTCGCCTTCTACTCTTTCAAGTAAACCGTAACGATAAAACAGCGGCGGTCAAAAAACTTTTGCAAATACACATTATGTATTAACAAAAACTTCTCATGCATCACCATGCGCGCGCTTACTCAACGAATATTTTTTTTAATTTCCATGCTCGGCCTCGCCAAAACACTGCACAATCCATTCGTTTAAAATTCTCGAAAAGCGGAAAAAAATCAGCGCTCAGCACGCATAAGATTTCCAGCTCGCGATTCTTACAAATGTAAAATGATTATATTACACGTAAGAATGTGTAGGTGGAGGCGCATGTATCGTTGAACGTAGCTCCTTACCAGTGCGGTAGTATATCCCTTTCGCGCATCGTGTCCTCGCCCTCGCGACTCCTCCCGCCCCCTGCCCCACGCCCTCCCAACTCACTTCTCCCTAACCTAGCCAACAGAGCAGTAAAATTGTAAAATCGTGTACTGCTGCGAGAAAAGATAAAGATTGTGTGTCGTAGGAGTACCAGGAGCGGCGAGATGTCGATGCCCGAGAACATCATCGTAGCCGGAAAGCGAACGGATCGAGTATCGTTCCATAGAAATATTTGCCACCAGAAACACTATGGGTTATTATTGTTTTTTCCTCTCTCTCTCTCTCTCTCTCTCTCTCTCTCTCTCTCGCTCCCTTTCTCCCTTTTTTGTTTCGTTTTTTCCCCCAGCTTTTTCTTTTTTCCGTTTCTCAGCGTCGTTTCGTCGGTCGCGGTGGCCTCGAACTCGTATTATAAACATTCGTCATGGATCCTTCGTCCTCCTGTTAATATATTTCCTCGTTTCCATTTGCTGCGGGTCCTTTTCTGCGTAATTTACCGGGATGTGCGACGAGGTTGGGACGTTTCGCATGGAGTTTTACATTTCGCAAGTTAGATGTTTAGTCTTACATAATTGTATTGGAGTGGGAATCGGTTTTAATGCCACCGCTATCTTTACCAAGAACGTGTTTTCAATTCTAAAAGCCAGTTATTCCCATCGAATATTTCTTCGAATCTAAGCGCTTATTATTACGGTTCGTCATGCCCCATTACGAGCTTGCCCGATGTTATTTTTCATCATCGACCCATTGTTTATATTCTTAATGATGTTTACATGAAACTTCGGACGACGACTGTCTTTCAGTCTTATATATATTGTGTTCCTTTTGGTGCTCGTTGGTCGGATTGAGCCGCATAGGATGGGAATGGTGAATTGTGAGGGTGGGTGGGTGGAGGGGGGGGGGATAAAATAAAACGGAAGAATTTTAGGCGGCCTCTATTGCATTCTCCCGTTAACTCGTGAAACTAACTTGTGCCCTACTTGGTTAGCGGCCCCTCCGATATTTGTCTGCACGGGGCGACTCGGTTGAAACTGTGTGGGTTTCATGCTCGAGAGAACCCAAGAATCATCGCCACCGGTCTTTTAATGAACCTCAAGACCTCATTTTTACGCGTCACAGAAAAGCCGAGGCGAAAATCGCTCGAAAAACACTTGTCCCAGCCAGATCAACACCTGTCGGAGGACTCACCTTTTTTTTTAACGGCTTCTGCGTCGTTCCATTCTTTCTCTCCTGTTTTTTCCTCTGTGTCGGTTTCACGTGGGCGATTTGGGTTATGGAGGGAGCGAGGGAGGGAGGCGGCAAGCGGGATTCCCTATTGAACAATGGGAGCTACGAGGTTTCTCGCTGTTATTTGGACGCCGACGGAGCGGGGGAGAAGATGATGGCGCAATGGCTCTCGTGAAGAGAGAAAAAAAAACTACCTGAAGAGTCGAGAGAGCCAGCCACACAGCCTCTCGAATTCGAGTCCTTATTTTCTCTCGTACGGATCGTACGGATGCGCCACGCAACGCGACGAATAACCCGTGTGTCCTTTGGCTTTCTTCGCTTTTCCTTTATGTGCTCAGCTCGCTCCAGGTCCAACCGATTTTCCGTACACAGCAGCCAGTTCGAAGACCTCGTCGTTTAATAAATACATATTTGATGAGAGCGACAGAGGAGGCAGAAGGATTCCTTTTCAGCCCCCCCCCCCCCCCCCCCCCCCCCCAGCG
>NW_011948426.1:4465654-4517942 GCF_000503995.2 Ceratosolen solmsi marchali | reverse complement strand
ACTCCCCGCCCCAGCGTAGCCCATCCCCGTTACTGGTTTCATGTTCTCTTATCTATGAACGACAATAGTCATCTTTGTCGTAGCGTTCAAGATATTGGCCGGCACTTATCGCCGAGCCGTATAAAATTACGCCCAAGTCCATTATATGGAATTGCTGAAGGTGCGCAATTGCCGGGAACGTAATTCGACGGGTGTTGGTGGGATGGATGGAGGGTGAGGGAGGAGAGAAAGGAAGAGGCAGTGACGTTTGGTGTCGGTGGTATAAAAAGGTGTGCGGGCTTTTGCGTCCGGCTCGCGTGCGTATTTCGCCTAGCAGAGGGAGAGAGAGGAGTAGCGACGCGTGAGAGTGAAAGGGTTAGCTCGGGTAGACGAATGCGCTCGCCCGCACATTTTCAAGTGCTCGAGAGAATGAGAGGAGAGGCTTCGAGGAAGTACCACGAAGAGGCTCTTGGAGAATAAGAAAAGTGTTTATTGCTGCGAAGAGGAACTATTGAAAAGTCGTGATGGAGGTGGCGCCTCTGTCCACCCCCTACCTCCTCCCTTCATCCCCTCCCCTACTACCACACAAACAACTACAGTACGATACTTCGCAGAGCGACGACGTCCCTTTCGAACACAAAACGCTTCTCATCTTTGTGACTTTACTTTCTTCAACCACTTCAGCATCTTAAATACTAGGCACTCCACCGCCCTTTACCAAATAATCATTAATAACTCCGAGGCGCGCGAGTCGTTTACCGTACGAGAGGAGCAGTACAAAAGAAGGACGGAAAAGAGACATCATTCGTCTTCGTTGATTTGGATTCCTTCATGACATCTCACTTGTGCGACATTCGAATCGATATTTTCAGACTATGGCACGCGTTTATCTTAAATAGCATTTAATTTAATATGACTTTTGCCATGGTGTGGCGCTGCTCATACATTTTATTCTCAAACTTCCATCAAGCATCCATTCGTTTCCAATCCACCTCACCCCTCACCCCCTCAAACATTCCAAACTATTATCCATTTATTCTTAATATTCTTAATATTCTTAATATTCTTAATATTCTTAATATTCTTAATATTTAATCCTGAAAAGCTCCAAATTATTTATTCTCATGGATTATGGGCGCATATCGTAAAGCTCTTGGCAAAACTGAATACAATCATTATTTAATGTCATACGTTGTCTTGGCGTGAAAAAAAAAGACGGAGAAACAAATTAAAAGTATTAAAGCATTGATAACAATAACGCTCCCTGCTCTCCAATCAATAATGAAACGCTACAATTATTCAGATTACGCAAGTGCACGCGGTGCTGCTTCGCTTGAAAATTAATCATATCGGTTAAAGGATACTTGTCGCCGGATGCTTGCGCCGACAAGGCAATCCTATTTAAAGTATTCCCTACTTGGGCGATTTCGTCCAAGGCGAAAATCTGTGAAAACGGCGGAAGCGTGGCCGTCGGTGGGTGACGGTGGTTTAGTGGGGGGGGGGGGTAGAAGCAGGGAAAATGGCATTATGCTTTTATCTCATTGAAAAAGCGCCAATTCGATCGACGTGGAATATAAGAACAACAAAGACCCGAAAGCTTGCGTTGTCTACTCCTGTCACGTCGGTCGCTCGGTCGGTCCCTCACTGCAAAAGAGAGCCCTTCGTGAATCGCCGCCTCCTAAAGAACGCGCAAAAAAAAAAAAACAATCAAAAAACCAAAAACAAAACAAAACGCTACGCTATCGCCCATTGTCTGCAACTTTCATCCCCGTTGTTTCTGGACTGGTGGTGGCTTGTCGAACTGTGGCTCGGCAACAAACTCGTGGAAAGCTAGAGAAACAACGCGCTGCGGTCAAACGGAACGACAATACTGTCGCCCCCGACACTCCGTGGGGAATGATTTACAAAACTATTTATTCCAAGTGCCTAATTGCGCTTGTATAAATAAGACATTGTTCGCTTGTTTGATATAGTGGAAAGATAAATTTTGATTTGCTGGAAATTGCCAGACAAAGCAGCAGCGCTAATCCATGGAATAGAATGTGATAAATTTGATTAAAAAAGAAATGAAAAAAAGAAAAAATGAAACGTAAAAATGTTTAAAAAAACTTAAAACATATTTAAGTTTAATTTTAACAGCGATAATATGATTGTCGGCAACTTTTATAGGTATTTTTTAATTGAATAAAATTTCTTTTAATGACGCACTAATGCCTCGTGATGCTTCACCATTTGGTTAACAAATTAAGTTATATATTTTGAAAACAAGTAGCTTGCACTTTGACTGCTGCGTAGCATCAACCTTTGCCTAATTGCTGTACTCAGTTCCAACGGAAAAGCTCTAATATTCAATAAACTATTATGATGTAAAAAAAGAAAAAGAAAAAGAAAAAGATAAAAGATAAAAGATAAAAGGAAAAACAAATAATAGATAATTTATTATACAAATTAAATATTGTTTCGATATAAGAGGAATGTAATCAAAGGAATAATAATAATTCTCAAACGTTTTCCACTTAGATAAATATTAAGCCGAGCGTTTTATTAAAATCCTTTGACAGCTGTTGAAAGTTTACATCGGAGTGGCGATTCACTATTACACTACACAGGCAAATTCTCAAATTGCAAAAAGGTCGATGCATTGCTCGCGTTGGATTAACACGATACGATTAATAATAATCCAAGTTAGAAATATAATAGCACGGCTAATGTACACTGTAGTAACGTAATAACATAACGCAAAATCGTTCGCCCCTTATATTTAGCAAAAAGTCACGGGGATTTTTGCTTTCTTTTAACAGCACCTTTTTTTCGCACATTTCTCGCCGGACAATCATACTCTCCAACACTCACTTACCGACTGCCATAAAAATCCGTACGAGGCTACTCGTACACGCGTACTCGTATACAATTGTTCGCTCGCGCTCTCTCTTTCTCCTTGCTCGCCGATGATGCTGCGAAAGCAATTTTCTGCCTTTCCTTGCCTTTTCTCAACCTAGCGAAGAGGTCGAGGCACGTTTGTGTGCACGGGAGTCCGCTCTCGCCCGAGGGAAAGGTTCTCGGCCAGACGACTTTTTGTATCGCGGTAACGTACAACAACGAGAGAGAGAGAGACAGACAGAGAGAGACAGAGAGAGAGAGAGAGAGAGAGAGAGAGAATACGGCCTGTCCCCTTGCTCTCTTGCGCCATTGTGCCGAGGGCGAGTTCGCGCGTGTGGCGGCGAGCTCTAATTTACGAGATAAATTAAGATAAATGCTGGGAGGAAGGCTTTCGCGCGCCCGAGATTTATATTTATCCTTTACAAATTGTTAACCATTGTCCTCCCCTCCTTCCCAATAAAATGCTCCTTTTAGAAGTCATTGTTGCCCTGCTCTCTTTCAACCTTCTTGACGGTCATACATTGGGAATCAATCGTTCCTCGGCTACTTTGTTAACCATTTAATTCACGGGAACGTCGTATTTTACGAGGATTTACAATGTCTCATTCAGCTGCTAAGATTCATAAATACTTTGGAATGTAATTGACGACGAAAGAACGCGAATGACCTGTGGATGAGGGGGGTCGGGGGGAGCATCATTATAAACAAGTGTTGTTTGTCAATCGAGCGGAGACAAAGTGACGAAAATATTGTTGTAAGACCTCGGCTCGATCTGATCTTCGCGTGGTTCACCATTATTACTATATAATCAGAACTTCATTGTTTCGAAAAACAAAAGAGGACTTTTTCGAAAAACTTGGTAAAGCACGTTCGCCGGGCTTAATTAACGCAAGGCCCTTTTTTTTTTCTTTTTTCTTTTTTTTTTTTACTTTTCCTTTTCTTTTTATCAAGTACGAGGAAGAGCAAGATCTATTGAAAATCCAGTTTGACCGTGTAGTATTACAGCATAAGAGTTTTTAATGTGGCATAGGACTTTTCAACCAGCAACGCCCAAAAATACAGGTTGATCAGATTTTTTTTTTTTTCCCTCTCGTCCGGCGGAACCTTGCTGCCCTATTAGCCCCGAGCCAACAAAGGCCTCGTCCCAGTCGCCGGCTCCTGAAGAACGATGGGGGCCCATGCGTAGCCCCTCCCCCTGAAAGCCCGGGAGAGGAGCGATGCGGAACCCTCCCGTGGGCATGGCCGGGCAGAGCATCGTCAGAGCCTTTAACGACCTACGGCGGCGAAGTTGTTTTTGTTTCCGGCGCTTGAAAATGTCATCTCGGTAATTGTACTCGAACGATTTCGTTTACATGGGGTGGGCGAGGAGGTGGTAATGGCGAGATAGCGGGGCAGGGGGGAATCCTCGCGGTTGAGCAGCGGTTCTCTTCCAGCCCGCAGATAAACTCGAGACGTCGTAGTTTCTCTCTCTTTGTGTCTTGTTTGTCGGATGCTCGACTAGCGGGGAATGGGTAATTAGCCAGTTTTGTCAGCTAATGTCATTTCGACCATTGAAATTGCGCTTTAATGCGGCAGCCAGACGCGAACGACGACATATTTGCTCGTGAATGTACTGTCGAAAAGTGTGTAGGGGTTGTGCGAGCTCGTCTATCCTGAGCGACTCGACTAATCGACGCGCATTCCTGGGAACGTCTCTTAAATCCCCCCTCCTCGCCCATTAAAATTATTCAACCGTCGGTGGTGTGGTGAGTAGGCGCCCTGGAGACAAAAAAAAAAAAAAAAAAAAAAAGAAACCACCGCTGTCTAAAAGGGAACTACGAGAGCCCATTCGTCGCGACAATTTATTTGCACGACGCTGCACTTCTGGGGCGAAACAATATCTTGGCGTCGCCGCGTGAGAAGCCTCCAGCCAATTGCTTTCGCGAGCGCCCAGGCCTATAAATTTCGCGGCAAGTGCGGTGAAGATAGCGAGGGTCGGTGGGGGTGGTGGGTCGGTTGTGCACAAGTGGCGATGGGGTTGAAGAGAGCGGAAGACACGCGCCATCGCCGGTGTAGAGCTTCGCTGTCCCCTTGGGTCGTTACTTTGTGTGTCGCACGCGCGCGCAACCGTCTTCTGGCATTCTCAAATGCGCTCGTTGCAAGTCAGCCGATAACACACCAGGGAATTCGTGCCTCACTTGGGCGCCCACGCACGGTTGCACGTGAGTGAGTGAGTGAGAGAGTGAGTGAGTGAGTGAGTGAGAGAGTGAGTGAGTGAGAGAGAGAGAGAGAGAGAGAGAGAGAGAGACAGAGTCGAGCGCGCCACCGCACGGACGAAATCTCGGACGCAATTATCTACTCTAGTATTGCGCTACCGGCGTATCCCGAGTAATTTTCTCATCTCCTTTTTCTCCAGCTTTCATTCTCAGCAACCCAGAATGGCTACTTGGGTATGATTTACGAGAGCTCATTGCGTTGTGTGCGTCCATATTAGTTTTTTTTTCTTCATTTTTTCTTGGAATTTCGTAAAGTATCGAGGCAGCCTTTAAAATTTTTCATAAAATTATTTCGTCATGCTTTGCCAAATGAAAATAGATAAACATAGAATAATGTTTAATCTGACATCTGACGCGCCTTTGAGCTGCGTTGCGGACATTTTGACCGCTAATGCATATACTCGCGAATACCTATTAATTACTTAGCTGGCTTGACAATTCTGTCGAGTCGCGTAGGAAATGTATTTCCAGCTTTTTGACAATCCGTAAATTCGTCAAAGAGTTCATATAACCACCAGGTTCCGGGATTATTGAATAATGGAAAAGCAAGTAAGTGGAGAATATTTGACGATTATTCGATACTTGAGTGGAGGAGTGTTGAGGCGCGGAACGAGTGTCCAGCCCGGAAGTACAATTTAAACAATTGTCATGGTATTTTAAGAGACATTTATATGGTAAATAGCTTAAGGGCAGGCATTCTCCTGTTTACCTACGATTCTGAGGGCACTCTAATGGAGTAAGTAACCCTTTTGTACGTGCCCCTTATGTATTCTTGGGCTCTCCTTTAATTTGTTGGGTCGGCTGGTTGGATGGGTGGGTGGGAGGGTGGCGGGGAGCAGTAATAACATTTGACCTACGTCTTTGAACTCAAAAATGGCGTCAATAGCTGTGTCCGGCCAGAGAGATGTCTCTCACACTCTCTCTCTCTCTCTCTCTCTCTCAGCTGTGTCCGGGCAGAGAGATGTCTCTCTCTCTCTCTCTCTCTCTCTCTCTCTCTCTCTCTCTCTCTCTCTCTCTCTCTCTCTCCCTTGATAACCATCGTATATTATATTTTGAACCTGTAAAAACGCGAAAACTCCTATGTTCGTTGATTAGCACTTTTAAAAATATTCAAATTAATTTCCAATATTAATGAAATCTTTTTCTATTCTAATGACGTCTACAGCCATATTTGTATTTGTATTATATTTATTGATCGGTTTATGTGTTGTGTTGCATTTGTTACTTTTTATACTGACGATATTAACTTGCTGATCCCTTGCTCTTTATTTATTGCGTGCCATTAAATTGAAACAGTAAAAATAATTGCAAGCGCTATTATAAGCACGAACGATTAAGGTTAAATATTCACCGCTAACATATACTCTAAGCTTAATTCCCTCGAATAGTGCAAAATCAAAAATTACTCGATACGGATAAACTAAATTATTTTATAGTGAAATCAGTTATGCGAAACTTTATTGGATCAGATTATATCGCTCTATTCATGATTCTCACTCCAAATTGCCGTAGAATTTGAAAGCATAAATGAAAAACAAGTTAACACTGGGTACCGATGCTACTACTCATTTATCATTTTCAATTTTTATCTCACCGAGTTACATCGAACAGTTATTCTATTGAAATATATAAATCATCGTTGCGAATTTGTGATTGAAACTCTCTGCAGTAAGGAACAGCGAAGAGCTATTTCATTTTTAAATATTTATAGCCGTCACGAAATCATTATTACTGTTATCGAAACATTCGAGTCGATATGTTAAAATAATAGGGGAAACTTACGCGACGAGAAAGTTAAAACTTTTCTGCAAATCATAATCGTTTGGCGTTTTCAAGAAAAATTATGGAATACACGATACCGAGTGTGTGAATAGTGTGTTAAAAAAAAAAAAAAACGGAATTGGAATAAATTCAAAATACACGAGCAGCCGAGGAGCAATTTGTGCCCTCGTGGTACACATTCGCCGAGCTATAATCATAAAATAATGTCGTGCAAATGTTTATTCATAAAGGGTGGCGTAGAGAAGCTCTAGTGGACAGTTTTCTTTCAAAGTTCAAAGCAAAATTTCTTCGGCTGCGGCTAACGATGCTCGATTCATGCTACGTTAACGAAGTCTGTAATCGCGACTTCGGGACGAATATAACTCTTGTAACGAACCACGGCTTTACCTTCGTACCTTACCCACCCACCCAACGTAATTTCACAATTTCATATACTATCGATGCCCAAATGCACGCAAAGAATGCGAGTTCACTCGAGCCGCGCGCCTTCATCATGATCTTATTGGCGTAGACGTTTATCCACCCACTTTAACCGAATCACCTCCTTCCATTTCGTTTCTGCTCGCACAATCAGTGGCCCTTTGATTATCACTTAATTTGAGAAAGTACGTACCAACCTTACCTCGCGATAATTCACTCGGTACCCATTCACATTACATCTCCATTGGTCGATTCACCGTACCATCCACCTGCCTCCTTATTTTCTCTGGACGTTATTTAACGAGCTCGAACTTGACATTTAATACGAGCGAGCGTGAAAAAGCGTGTGAAGCGTCGTGGCAAGAGCGTAGGGGTGAGTGGGTGATGGGAGGGGAGCGAGGCCAAGGACCCGCAAGAAAGCAACGAACGAAATCATTGGGTGTCTTTCATCGCCATCTTCTCCGCCTCCAACGCCTTAAAACAACCTCGTGAATCTCGGTGACGTCAGCTCAACCAGCGGCATCAGCAGCCGCTATCCCCGGATTTACTAAGCCAAAGACTCCTTC
The DNA here is from genome assembly GCF_000503995.2 of Ceratosolen solmsi marchali. Lineage (NCBI taxonomy): Eukaryota > Metazoa > Arthropoda > Insecta > Hymenoptera > Agaonidae > Ceratosolen > Ceratosolen solmsi. The sequence goes on along the minus strand of NW_011948426.1, from coordinate 4,510,060 downwards.
GTGAATTAAACTCTCCTATCCTACCCACGGCACTTGCTGCTGCTTGGCCTCCTCGCATCATTCAGCTGCAACGCGTACTAAAATAACAAACGTTTTCTCGCGCTTCTCCCTAGGGGCCTTGGCGACGTTTCGACAGCTCCCGTCGGTTTATCCTCCTCCTTCACCTCCTCCCCCTCCTCTTCCTACTTTAATTTGACCAGACAGAATGTAACGTGCCAAACTGAATTGAGCTTCAGGATGTTCATAAATCATTTAAAGACACCTGCTTGCACACCTGTGCGAAAACTCGGCCTGTTATTAACGTTCGCCTCTCGTCTCATTTTTCTTTCACTTTCATTCTTGACTATATAAGTTGCTTAAATTCTCGTTAATAGAGACTGTTCTTTTCGTTGCCGAAAGGTTGTTCTTATGTATAGAGGGTAGGAATTCCAGAGTCGGTTGCTTCCTTCTCCCTCTCCCGCAATCCCTCTCTCTCTCTCTCTCTCTCTCTCTCTCTCTCTCCGCTCTCCTCTCCTCTGCCCCCCCCCCCCCCCCCCTCCCCCATTTCTCCCCCACCCCTCAAACCATCCGTACATTATTACGCACCGAGGGGGGCTAGCTTTGTTTTCCTCGACCTGGAAGAAGATGTCCCAATAAAAGCCGAGTCGTGTACATCACTTACCGTGAACCCAAACAAAATACTTTTCAAAACGCTCCATCGTGGGGGCCCGGCATTCCCCGGTACCCCCGGCTACTCTCTAGGGCGCGCCTCGAATAAGCGGAGACCATACACCGTCCACTTGTTAAAATTGTGCTCTTCTGCCTGCCTCCCTCCCTAATCGCAACGAGTCCCCGCTCCTCCCACCCTAGCGTTACATTATTCCCATGCGTAATGCACCGAGTTGGCTGTTGAGTTGATGTTAGGTCGCGATCGAATTGAAAAAAACGTAGGCAGCAAGTTTAAAATTACGTGAGCTCGCTTCGCCCGAGTCTGCGGAAAGCCGTGTGAAGGCTTCGCTGTCAGTAACCTCTGACTCTGCGAGCACCTGCTCCGCTTGGTTACGCGACGGTGGGGTGGGAGCAGCGTAATGCATGAGAGATCCCCGGCTCTCTTTATTCGCCTTTTCAGGAAATTGCGTGGGACTTGTGCCTGGGGGCCGAAACGCTGCTTTTTTTAAGCTTGGCAGTCGAATCGCAGGCGCCAAACAACTTTTATAGATGCCGGATCTATATGAAAAAAAGAGAGATAGCAAGATAGAGAGAGAGAGAGAGAGAGAGGGCGAAAAGAAAAGAAAAAAGAAAAAATGGGACACATAAATGCGCAATTTACTTTACACTCTGATCGATGAAGCGGGCGGGAGGGCGGGCGGGGGGGGGGCTCTATTGGCTAGTGTGTTCGGCCTTCTACGAAAGCATCGTGGTCCGTGGCTATTGGCGATTTGCCGCCAAATGGGACAAGAAAACAGTTTACAGCTACAATAGTATTTGCAATATTTTTTTATGGGGACTTTGACTGCCTTCGCGTGTACAGGCAGTATACCAATATGGATGATTTTCATTGTAAAAGATTTTACACGCACATGCACATGCGCTCAGAGAGAGAGAGAGAGAGAGAGAGAGAGAAACGATTCCGCTTATTTTGATGAACATACCATCGTTTTAATTAACTTTTATTTCTTTTCTTATTTGCTACTTTTATAACTTCACCACGATAAAGTCGTCTTTACATCGCGATGTTTCCACTTTAATATTTTATACGCTGCTCCCCCTTGCATTTGAATATCTTATATTTCTAATGTGTGCAAGTAATGTTCGTAATATCAAATCAATCATAATTAAAGATATTTAAACGTTACGTCTGTCATTTAATATGCAAAATAAGTTCTTTGATGGTCCACAGGCGTTACATGATTCCTTGAAATTACTTCATGAATATGGGATTTGCAAATACGTGGGTGTATATTAGCACAGACCATATTCCTTTAAAGAGACACTCAACTTTATCAGAGGCATATAAAATTAAACATTGATCGTTCGAAACGAGCTCTTGGAACAATTATCTGCGGAAGAGAAATGCAGAGCGTCTCACATTTCAAAAACACTTTGCTCGCGCTCGCGATACTTATGCAAATAAACTGCTTTAAATAATTTCAATGAATTAGATAAAGTTACCGGCCGGAAGTTTGTTAAATTAATTTTTTCCTCGGCTATTCATCGTACTGGAAAATATAATGAATAGATGATGTGGCACAATAGGTAAAAATAATTAGGCTACGGTTATGTTTTCTCTAAGTAATCTTTTCTGCGTCGACGACGACCACTAGCCTTTTCCATTAATCAGACAAAGAAGCAAATATATCAGTTTGGGGTGACTAAACTCGCAAAGTAAATTACCATACAATAATGGAATAACGAGCGCAGGCAAAAAGTCGTAAAATATTGATAATAATTATAGCACATAACAGAAGAGAGCGGCATCATCTTACTTTAGTGGCAATTGCATTTTCTTAAACGTTAATTTAACCTTCCAACTCGTATTCTAATTAGTGTGCTTTTCATCCTCATTCCGCAGTCGGGAGCTCGTTAATATGTGTAAGTACATCAACTTTTTAATTTAATCGAGCGTAAATTCAGCATGCACGATTCAAAAATGGCGCCCGTACTTTTACATTTTTCCAATAAAGACGCATTGAAAGAGTATAAAGGAAGGAGGTTATAGAAGGTAATTATCGTACTTAAGTGCCTCCTCCAGAGATAGAGAGAGAGAGAGAGACAGACAGACAGAAAGAGACAGAGAGAGAAATATAAAGATTGAGCGCGCGCGTCCGTGTGTGTAGGGGGTAGAGGAACGGGGTCAGAAGACCCGGATGAAAAGTATCATCTGCCCGTGCTATTGCCCCTACCCCACTCCCCTCATCCGTTGTTAAATGGGAAAGAATTCTGGGTATACGTGGACGCTTATAAGTTAAATACAATTAGTTATTGCACTCCATCTCCCTCGAAGCGCGTACTGGGCCACATTAAAATTAAAAGAGAGAGAGAGAGAGAGAGAGAGAGAGAGAGAGAGAGAGAGAGAAAGAAACGGGACAAAAACAAATAAACCAAGGCTGATTGCATTCATTCGGCCGCTGCTGCATTCATCGCGTCAATCAGGCTTCTCGGGTCTCGACTCGTTCTCGCGCCATTAGGACGTCAGGTCGAGCGTGTCTCCCGGTTACAGTCAGGCTATGCACTTCCTTCGTCAGCGTAAATCGTTTGCTTAACTCTTTCGCTCAGTCCCTCGCATCCACGTAGCACGCCAATGCCTGGATAGCAAATTTGATCGCACTTCCGATTGAGCATTATACACGAGAGAGAAAAATAGTTTGCTATGCTACCAAAGCGAGTCGGTCGTGGCCGAGTTGTTGTTGCTCTGGATTTCCTAAGCTCATATGTTCTTTTTGCGCTCGCTCTACGACTTTTGGAGATTGAAAACGGACGTGCTCCAGAGGCTCCGGGCACTCGCGCCGAGTGCTTGGCCGCGTGAGCTTTACGAGCCATCGATTACCAAAGGCTCTTGAGAAAGGTGAAGAGGCGAAGGGAGCGGGAGAGGGAGAGGGAGATTGTCCGGCTTATACACGACCGTCTACAAATCTTATTTACCGTAACTCCGCTGACAAATCTTGCATTCATATCGTGCACTCGAAACGCCCCCCCCCCCCCCCCCCCCCCACCCCAACTCTTTTTTTATCTTTTATTCGAGAGTATCGTATTAGATTCTTGAGAGCTAGTGATGCACAGTTTCCAACTGGTCTGAGCATCTTCAGTGCCATTATCGACCGAACAATCGTAGAGCGATAGAGATAGAGGGGGGGGGGGATGGTGGGAGAAATGACGGTCTGTGTTGGGCAAGGGGAAACCGGCGACGGGAGGGAGAGGGTGTAAGGAGGAGGAGGAGGATAAAGCGCATCACGCGTCGTTCGTTGGTTCGTATGAATCGTAATGTCAGGCACGTCGCAGAGCGCAATGTTGTTCGTCTGAACATTCACGGGCTTGTTACGGTGCAGGAAAGAATGAAATTACGTCTCGAGATGACTCGGGGACCGGAGAGCGGAGCATCGCGGATTAGTCAGAGCTGGCAAGAGCGAGAGAATGCCGCGTGTAGCGCGTTACTTATGGCCAATGACGGGCCTATCGCTCTTGTGATTTTCCGCGCCCATGCGCCTATGCCGCGTATAACGGGGCGACTTAATTACGAGCCGTACCGTTATACTTTCTTTTTATTGCCCGAGCCTAGTTTATTGCTCGTACCACAATTTCTCACCGCGCTTGCGCTGTCGTTGCTGTCGTGCTAGCTTATGCATTTGCTGCTGCTGTTATTATTGTTGCTGTTGCTGTTGCCGTTGCCGTTGCCGTTGCCGTTGCCGTTGCCGTTGCCGTTGCCGTTAAGATTGGATAAAAATAGGATATTCCACGGATGCTAAGCCAATGCCCAGGGAGTAATAATGAACGCAAAAAGGAAGTGTGGGCTTGTTTAACGCCCGTCAATTATTGGCTCGATCATACGAATTAACTCGACAGCTGCTTATCACCAGATATTAGATCCTATTTATATATGGTGAAGACGTGAACATATTGTTTACGCTGACGTATTATTATTATTATTGCTGCTGCTGCTGCTGCTGCTGTCGTTATAATTATAATTATTGAGTGGCGATGATTTTATCGCGAATTGGCGCCTGAAAGCTTACGGTATAAGAAAATGAAATGCCATTGTCGCATCATGCATCGATGGATGCCAAATGGACTATTATTCCATTCGTTGGGGCGCCGTCGTTTTTGTCGCCGATTTCATCCGTTCGCTAATGACTCCATTATCCACCTTCGGTCGCTAATACGCAATACTTTTATCAACCAAGCGAAGCAAAACTCTCGTATGGGTGATTAACTAATAGCCAAGGTGTAGCCTGAATTTGAGAATTTTTATCAGCACTAAACGGTATATTAATCGATAAAACTTCAACGATTAATGGGAATAACTAATGATGGATTGCCGGGGCAAAGTGTAACGGTTAAACACTATCAAAATCATAACCGAGCTGACAATTCTTACGAAGAATTTGAAACGTTCGAAAACTGCGTGCGTTCAAAGCTCACTTTACATTCGTATATATACGCTCACATATTGGACGAGCAAACACCGTCTCTCTCTCTCTCTCTCTCTCTCTCTCTCTCTCTCTCTCTCTCTCTCTCTCTCCCAGTCCCTGTCCCTCTCCCAAGTCACTCTCGCGCGTACAAATATCAAGCAGATTAAATTTGCCCGCCGAAAATCGATAGCATTATAATGGAACGGGCGCGCGACGTGTCCGCCGGTGCTCTCGGGGGTTATATGTGGCCTTGACGAGAATGAAAATCCCGAAACAACGATTGGAAGAAAAATGAGGAGGGAGGGCGAGAGCCGTCGATGACCGCTGCTCCGCTAATTACTCATCAAACGTCGAATGCGCCCGGACCCAGACAGGCCACATCGGCATAAATATCAGCGTTTTTCCTGGAGAGTCGCGTAGAGCCGCCCCAGCTGTAATTTATTATCGCTCTTGCTCGTATTTGCATATAAAGGCATGTATATTACCAGGGCAGGGCGGCAGCACGTAGCTCGCGACGGTAAAGTTGCCGGGCACGTGCGATTAGGCGTCCCAGTAATTTCTCCGTATGCGTATACGTATGCCGCTTGTGGAAAATGTGGCGCTGCTACTTACAGTCGAGATAATAAGTATAAGGAGAGAGACGGCCGAGCAGTCCAATGGCGTTACCTACCCTACCCCTTGGTGCTTCTAAATTCACCCCTTCGAGTTTGTAAAACGTGATGATAGCGTGTGCTTCACGCGTAAGGTGCGAGCGAACATTTTCTACCTGCGGTGAAAGCATCGAGTGAACTATTTTGAGCTGACAATTATGAATGCCAAAGCAAGTGCCGGATCCACCCGTATGCCCATTAGGTTGGTATCGGCGTTTATCTATAGATTCCAAGCCAACTGTCTATCGAGTAAACAGAACATTGGAGGGGGTTGGAGGGTTGGAGGGTTGGAGCAGCACACTATTATTTATGGCTCTCGGTCCTTTCTTCCTCGTAAATATCTTAAATAATCCGTAAACAGGGCTTGAGTGCGGGAGGCATACACAAAGCCTAAGAACAAATAGTCAAGGTAAAAAGGCAAAACACACGTCGTCGTGTATTAACGACCCGAATGTGACATTTCGTATGATAAGTTCACGTAGGAGTGGTGCGTGGTTTGGTCGGGTAGGAGAGAAGGGCGCGGGTAGTTGAATAAGGAAAGGGACAAGTTGTGGATGGAAAGACCGTGACGAGAAGTGAGTTTAGTTTGAGAAACTACGGACAGGTGTAAAGCTCCCAAATATTTGCCGACGATGGGAAATTGCCGCCATCGCCCATTCCCCCTCGAGTTTACGCAAATTTCCCACCCCACCAGTATTAATCCACTAGTAAAATTCATCTCGATTCGGCAAACGAATGTATCGCGCCAATAAGCCCGAATAATAATTAACGCGTACGATTTCCACCAACTTTGTCCTCACCCTCTCGCCCGCAGATTCGGCAAAATACATAATATAAGCGCACGAGTCCATACGAAGACGCATGCGCGTACCATCGAGCGATTATTATTGCCGCGTTGTACGTACGTACGCGCCCCTAATTTGCCTCGTGTGTTTACCTTTCCAGTGGAGTGGCCATTAAAATGCTGGCTGACGCGGCTGCGCTGCTACCGCCAGTATTATCATGAAATAATCGAATGGATGCGCTGTAATGGGCACCTGCGGATTTCCATGATGTTCTTTATGCGCTTTTCACGAGAATAATCCATAGTCATTGCGCGCGATGGTAGGTGTCGTCTTCTCATTTGCTCTTTGTCCCTCAGCGGCACGCGACTTACACACACTCTTCAAGCGGCACAGAAATGCGCCTCGGGCTCTCATTTTTCTTTTATCTCATTTTCCTCCTCGGCGAAATGAGCTTGATGCGCGGTGGTGCTATGGATATTATTGGGGATTCTTTTATTCCGGCAGATGTCGAATTCGTTAAATAATTTTAATTAAAATTTTAGTCCGGGAGAAAGAGAGAGGTGAAATTGAGTATTAGCGGATTTTGTATTGTGAAATGGCTTAAGGCGCCGCCAGCCAACGAGTTCACTTTTAACTCACATATTACAGTTAAATTGTAATTTAACAACTTGTACGACCTCCGAAGGCGGCATACAGGAGAGATATTTTGTCATTTTCGAAGCGGCGGTCTTACTGACTGTATGGGGCTTACACGTGAAATTCTCGGCCCGTTGATCGGCTCGAGCTACCGAGTTTCGTTGACGGCGGGAGGGGGGGGGCGAGGGGGAAATATTCTTGGAAGCAAACGAAACTCTGCTGGAGAGTCGGGAAATTGCGGTATCAAAGTTTTCACTTGTGTATTTCAACGCTAAATTAAAGCCAATGCCGAAGTTATAATTATTGTACGGAAGGGGAGGAATCGTCGATCGCCTTGCCAGATTATTTATTTCTAATCTTTTCATTATTGCAGCGTGGTTAGGCGTTTTAGGAGGGAAGAGTGCAATGACGCTAGGTACATTAAATACCGACTTGTAGTATTCATTCGTCATGGTTCTGTCGTCCTAACCGTATGGAATAGTTCGTCTGGTGCAGATATTGTTGCGGCGACCAACCACCGGCTTATTGCCTACAAATTGAATGACCTTGTCTGCCCTACACCTATGCATTCATTACCTTAGTTCGAACTCGCAAACACCTTGGAATACATGTTGTGCGGAGTTGTAGCCACCTGGTGGTCAATCCTTGTACTTACTCACCGTCCGTCCCCCTATTCGACACTCGGCAATTCTCATAATATACCGTAACTTATAATTGCTCATTCGCCATTAAAGCTCGGATAAATCCAGCGTTGTATTAACCAATTTTACCCACCAATTATAACCAGATATTATAATTTTATCACTTAAGCTCAACATTTTAATTAACTTTTTAAATCGCTAATATAATATGTATCTTGTACAATATTCTAATAAAATCACCTCTGTATGCATAATAAATAATGAAAATTCGATTTACGCCAAGTGCGCAGGGTATTCGTGAAACCTATCGTCGTCGTCCCGTTGTTTTTCCCGTTGTCAATTAAGACATGAATTTTACAGGCATTTATATATATATATATATATATATATATATATATATAAATAAAAAGGTCATCAAAAAGAAATATCGTAGATCTTTATGACGTAAGGCTGAAGTGTCGAAGGGAAACGATGCGGTCGTAATGTACATGGTCGACGAGACATGAATTTTCCTCATCGATCCATTGATCTATTGATAGATCTAGCTGCGAAGACTCGAGAATATTTTGTTCCTTCTCGACATTTATCATCGAATAATCGTCGTACAGAGAGGATCAAAGAAAGGTCAAATTCAAATAGACGTTGGGGTAAGGTCAGGCTTGACCATCCGTTATTCGATTCGTCGCGTTGGCTGCGCCTGTAAATAAAAGTAGTGGCGAACAAAGGTGAAATAAAGTCGTAAAGGCAAATTAAGAGCTGTCGCGTGTTGGAAAGTCCGCTCCAACGAACTTTAGTCGCGCGTCTCCGCATTCTCGCACACGGATAAAGTAGGTAGATAGTACCTTTTTGGAAGCTAGCCAAGGACTTGTTTTCTGCTCGCCTACTCGGGCCCCCGTCGTTCCCATCTCACGTGATCCTCCTATATCGTCGTTCGTTATCAAAGGTTGATTTATTTGTCCGGGGCAAATATTTGTACAGGTACCTACCGTGCAAGAGCTCCTCTCTTTTTTCTTTTTTTCTACGCGACTGACATTGCCACACAGCCATAGATCGCTGGGGTTATGCGCGTATAATCGTAAGTGAGCGCGCGCGCGCCTATTTGGCTTCAGTGCATCCTATGCACGGCGAATGGTAAAAGAGGAAGGAGATGGAGGAAGGGACAGGATCGTTATAATTAATGGCTGCTGGCGCAACGTTCGCAGGCGCATCCGCGTCTCGGTGCGGTCATTTCACCGAATAGACCGGTAATTCAAGTGACCCCCTACCCATCCCGTCACCTTACCGCGCCTAGCTATCCCATCCCCATCCCCATCCCCATCCCCATTCCGTCCCACCCTCAAAGCCCACGGCCGCCCTTAAACTGGCTTCCGTTGTCGAGTGAGTGGATTCCGTTTTATATACAGCTGCCGTATACCTTGGTGTGCCCTCTTTATCTTGGGGCCGACGGGCGCCGATCGTTCTCCGCGTCTCGTCACGTCCCGGGTGCGAAGGTGCGATACGCGCCAAGGGGATGATCTTGATAAATTTCCGACCCTTTGTACGCGTTTCTCTGACTTCTGAGAAGCTGGAAACGCGCCGGGAATCTTTGATAGGAAGGAGGCTGAGGTCAAAATTAGTCGGACAGACATCTTGAGTACGGTGGGGTGCGACGACGGGTATCTCGTTGGAGGGGGTCGAATGGGGCAGGGAGGGGGGGGGAGGCCTCGGGAAGGGAAAAATCATGTCGTTAATCTCGGGCTTTTGGACTCTTATTGCGTAATTGTTTTCTTTTGCAGCATTAAACCACATAATCACGTCTCCAATCGAATATAATGTACCTAATTCCTTCAAAATTATCGCGTTTGTTAATGATAATCCTCTACCCTCTCCATTCTTATTTTTCATTAACATTTCCATTCCCATGCTTCCATTCGCATTTGATCGATCAATATTGATCAATATCAGGTTTATTGTGAAAGGTATAATTTCCTAAAGAAAGAAAATAAACAAACAACAAAAAATAGCCATGAGAATACACTATCTTTGAAAATATAAAGGGCAAAATATATTAGTAGCGCGATGATACTTTAATAATGATAATAATGCAAAGAAAACATTTCTTAAAAATTGTAGTTAAATGTGTGTATCGATTAATCTATTAACATCTATGAATTCCACTAACGTTCCGCAAACGGCACTATACGTAGGCTTCATCATCATAAACATTCTATCGCCCAATAAGCTAAAGTAAATAAATCGTTATATATTTAATCCCTTATTGCTTTGTCCGTGCGTATAAAACCAAACCCCTCGACTATATTTAGGATTTCGCACCACTTACGATCATTTTATTCGATCGTGTGCATGGCACTGCTGCTTTCATTAGTATAATATATTTCAATGCGATTAACAGGCCAATTTTTATTATATGCTGGGTAAATATTTTATCAGTTGAGATATATTACGCAAGCTTAAACAAATACTTGTCTTTGGCAGTATTTTTCTTTTTCATTTAGTTGCCATGTAATAATATAATTTACTTATCTTTAAAAGACTTTACGAGCGCGATAACTTGTCGCTTATTATGTTAAGCGTCAATTTATTTATTTATTTATTTATTTATTTATTTATTTATGCCTTCATGGAATATAAACATGTTTTTTTTTTGTATGGTGGTAAGGAATTAAATTAATTTAACGAAGGCGTGAAATAGCAATCGAAGGATCAGACTGTGAAGGTATTTAATAGCCGGTTATTGAGTCATTGAATAATAATATTAACCTTCTTTCAGTCGTCTTTATCAATGAGTACATTACCCGCAAAGATTATTAACCAATTATTTCCCGGAATGGAAAAGAAACGAGAAAAAAAAATTAGAACAAAGAAATTCGACTTACTATTGTGTGAGTATAGTAAACATTTTTGTATAATCACGCAAACGTAATTGTCGTTTAACGTTCTTTTATATTCTGCTTTTATCTTTTTATCTGCTTTTTTCAATGAAATTCAAAAATTTAATATATTTACCCTAAAGAGAGTTTGAGTTCAATTTCAAAGAATTATAATGTCTAATAGCGATTCGAAAATTCAAAGCGCTTATTATAATATCGCCAAATCATAAAACGGAATAAAGGAACAAATACGAGTTACGCATGACAATTATTAGTCCATACGTATACTGCCTATTCAGAGGTAAATAACGTAAAATAAGTGTCCCGTCTTTTAGAAAAAGATTTTTCAATGTGTCGTAAAAAGACCGGGAGCATCGCGATAGAGCAAACAAAAAAATGTAAAAAATAAAAAGGTTAGGAGAGGCGGACAATTCGACGACGCTGTAATTCAAAAGGCCAGCAGCGGACGGAGGTGAAAAAAAAAGCCTGCGAAAACGCATAATTTATAGAGTTTGTGTGGCCATGCGCGAGATACAACAGCTTCGCCTTCAAAATTCACCGTTATTATTTCATACACAGCGGCATCTTCGAGTACGCGCGCCCGCGTCTGACGCTCCTTTCCTCCGGTACTAAATACACGGGGATGCGTCTCTCTCGGGTGTCGCATCAATGCCTGGATGACATCCCTTTGTGCGCTGGCATACATTGTACACGTGTCCCTATCGATGCGCTAATTCGATTCCGGAATTTACGTTGCAGGCGCCGAGGACTCGGTGTTAATTTGTACTTGCGTAAATTCGAGGACCGCACGCGGGATTTCACGCTACGGGATCGTCACCACCATTGCGGAAGGAAGTAGGGTGGCGGTGGTGGCATTGGCGGTAGTGGCGGCGGTGATGGTCATTGTTTTTTCTCTACCCCGCGAGTTTCCTTTTGTCGGCTTTATTTCTGGCTCCCCTCATCACTCATCGCGGATTTGCTTCATTTGTTGGAGTCGCCTTGTCTCTCCTCCCTCGACAATTTAAGCTCTCCAAATTTCGTAGATTCATTCTTTTATGTAATTTATTGTTTTTTTTTTTTTTTTTTTTTTTTTTTTTTTTTTTTGCAATTTCCCATTGAATTTATTCAGAAATGTAACTTTAAATTCTATTGTAATTTTCTCCCCGTAGTAGACATCAATTCCATTATAAACGTTACTAGCGCAATGTGTCTATTGAGTTGAAATTGTTTTACAGTACACCTGTGTATGTGAATCGAGCCTCTCAATATTTATTTACGTAGAAATTTTATTCAAAATCTACCCGTTCACCTTCGTGTCTCGAATAGGAAAAAATTAGCTGAAGTAATGCTCGGCAGGAAAAAAATAATAAAAACAATTATCAATTGATTATTCAAGTGATTTTGAAAACGTATACTTTCAAAACTATACGATTTTGCTGGAAGATAAGGAAAAGAAGGCAATGCAGATAGCACGAGAAAAGTATTTCTCCGATTTTTTTTTTTCTTTTAATTTAATCTTTACCTATTCCGATGCAATATTGTTGTCTTCCGAATCTCCAGTATTTAAAGTTAAGGCACTCGCTCCTTGAAATAGATGGCAAACGTTTATCGCTTCGCCTCATCCTCAAGAGATTGTTCATCTCTCTCTCTCTCTCTCTCTCTCTCTCTCTCTCTCTCTCTCTCTTCAATTTTCACTTTCTCGCTCGCTATATTTGCACGTAACGCTGGGTAGGCAGCGGCGTTGATTCGTGTATAAGTATCGCTTCGGTAATTGCAATTAAAGGACTATTCCCGGGTCGGTAGCTTAACACTCACTCGGCTTGCGCTACCTACTTCACGGAAATGGATGCGTTATATCCTCCTCCTCCCCCTCCTCGTTCTCCTACTCCTCCTCCTCCTCCTCCTCCTCCTCCTTGTCCACCTCCATCTCCTTCTCCACCGACCCCCGTGAGATCGCGAGTGGGTGGATTTCGAGTGGCGGGCTTTGCACGAGTAAATAATTGAATTGAGATCGGTAGGGGGGAGGGAGGGAGCACTATCGTCGACGTGTTGCAGCTGCCGTACATCGCAGCTCTTCCTTCTTCCTCGATTAATTTGCGAGGCTTCCAGTCGCTGGCTTTTGTCCTTACTAAGTCTTCGGCAGCTCGACGGTCGCGACGATTTTACGTCGATTCACCACCTCCGGCCCACCCGCCCGCCTGTCTTCGAGGCTTCATCGCCACCCCACCAACTATCTCGATTTTATTCCCGTATTGTTGTCCACCGGCGAACGACGCCATCACCCCCTCTCGCGCCCCATTTCCATTCAACTCGTTTACCCTACATGACAGTCGCCGAATAAAAGAAGCGAGCCATCTTTTCATCGAGAATAGCGCGCTTTAATTGAAAGCCCTAGTGCGCGCCTCCATTAAATAATAATGTATTGAAGCGGTGACACCAATTATTCAGGTCGAGCGACGACAACGCTCATCTCTTGACCGGGAATGAATATTTAAAATCACCGATGCATCCCGTAAGTACGGATTATATTTGAGTGTTGATGTAAAGGACAACGCAATGAGAGTGCGAGAGAGAAAAATACATTTAGCGAGAGAATTGCGTGTATTATGTAAGAAAAACCTTCCATTCTCATTACCTACCCTATGAATTTCAACGATTTTGCTTGACGTATTGGCATTCGTTAATATAGTAGCTGAAATATTAATTCCTAGGCGAACTAAGTAACAATGTTGTACAATAGCGACAGGTTGTCACTATTATCTATCAATTATATACATTGTATGTATATCAGCGTATTTTAAAGATTTACGGAAAAGTTTAAGGGAACATTAACTCTACAAGAAAAAGCGCTCCTCGTAATTATTTCTACTCACTTATAATCTAATAAGCGCGTATAATCGGCAATTAATTATTTGGCACGCTTGGGCAGAAAATTGGATTAATCGTACCCCATCCTCCCATCCCTAGCCCGCTGCTAGTTAATTTCTAGTTTATTAATTTTCCTAAACACAATCGTACAATTATCATTGTTCTCTATTCAATGTGCCGTGCAAAAATATCTCGGAATAATTAATATTAATAATATGTATAATTGAACGAGGAGGAGCCCCGTCTCTAGTTAACAGATAAAACAATTATAATACAATCGTTATTTATTGGTCTTACGGTAGTTGTATTCGCAATAAAGCCTATATTGAAAGGCGCGATTGGTAAAAATTTACGAGTACTGTAAAAATAATCAATTATTGCTTTTGAATAGTGTAACGGGGCTATATTTAAAAGGCCGTAAATCAAACGCATCGGTTATGATGCGCATACAAGTGCACCGGAAGTGCAGTAATCGACTTTATTTCAGCGGCGCTTTATCGTGGATACTAAATTTAATAGCTTTTCTTATGACAGTGATATTAGCCGTAACGCGCTCGAGCAATCCATTTCTCGCTGTGCCTGACGTGTAAATCCCTACTGGTAAAAAGGCGACAGAATCGTTTTATAGTTGGGAGTATACGTCGTTCCTATCTTAGGAGAGAAGAAAAATGCAGATTCATTGGACGGTAATTTAGTGGAACAGACGGTAAATCAGTATTGTCGACGGGCGATAGGAGGGGGCAAGAGGAGGAGACTCGAAACGATAATTCTTTTCGTCTCTCTTTCTCGACTCTGGGCTTCGTGCTTTTCTCGCTCGCCCATAAATACCTCTTAAATATCTCTCGACTGTGTCCAGCACCGCGCGAGTTTTCCCACTATCGCGCGATAAAAACACGCATTAGGAGAGGAGCGCGTCTACGTTCCGTGCCCTCGTCCCTTAATGGCTGGATAACGGCTGGACCGAATAGCAGCGATACACGGAGTCTGCGGCGTCGGTAAGTGCGAGCGAGCGACTAACGCAATTTGTGCAGCGAGAAAATCACGCCTCGTCTCTCTTTGACTGGTGCGCTTGCACTGGCGCGCGTGCTCACACGTTCGGAGGCACGAAATTAAAGTGGCGATGGGCTAAGGCAATTTCGCCCCGACGCTTTAATGTTCGCCACGTGTGTGTGACGGATGATGCACGACACGGATGTCGAATGATCGAGATGATTTCCCGTCGCGTTAGATAATTTATAGGAACTGCGGGCTTTAATTGTAGGTGAATAGCGTTAAATGGCCGAGTGAGTGGCAGTTGCTGCTGGTGCTGCTGCTGCTGCTGGTGGTGGTATTTTTTTAATTGATCAGCAGTTTGCCGATTAATAATAAAATGGTTCCAGCTTGTGGAAAATCTTATCGTTACATTCGAAATTTTAGTAATATTCGTATTCGTAAGTGATTCGTTTTACCTTTCGAATACGACGACTAGGGGGTGGCAGCCCTACACTTTGAAGCATATTAAACGCATAAATTACCTTTGTTTTTCTGCATTTCCACCGAATATAAATATTTATACACGTACAGCACTTTGATGCATAGCGCTGAAATTTAATATTGAATTTCTTCCATTGCAATTGTAAAAGTCGCAAAGACTTTAAGCCACGTAATATTTTGAATTAAGGGGGTTTTCTTACTAGTGGAAAAGTATAATTAGGTATTTGTGCATTCAATCGGTAATGAAGATAAAATTCTTCCGTACGCGTATGACTATTTTTGAAACTTGTGACATACCACCAGGCCACTCGCGTTTATAATTAATATTTACGTTGCATAAAATGGAATGCAAATGTAACGAGCTAATGATTCGAACTCGAGTCGATGTAATTAATATTATTATATACGTATTACATGATATTATTGTGTTGATTAAATCGCCTTTTGCCGACTAATGACAAAGTGAAATATGTGTACATTTCAATCCACGAACGATCTTTGTATTAAAGAGCAAACATCAACTGCAATGATCTTTAATTTTAATAGAATCTCTTATTACGGTGTAATATTTTCAACGATACGGAATGCGATCGTCGCTCGAATTTAGTCCCAGTAATCCCGATTAAAGGTGAGACGCCTTGCTATTTGCAGGGAAACAATAGCGTCGACTTAGCCAACATTGCGCCTGATATCGTGGCAATTAAAATAATCGTAACGGTAACAGTGTGACATTCGTTAGTGAGATCTCCGGCGTCGACGGAGATTTCGCTATGGAATCAAGACCGTAACGGCCCTCGTCCAAAGGGGCTTTAGGTGACGTTTCGCGCAACTCCTCCTGCACTATCACGCCTTAATCGAAAGTTCTATTTGCGATATCAGGTTTCGTAGTGTCGATATGGCTGGGGCGCGAGGCTCCTCTTCGAAGAGCGACTGGTCAAATTGAAACCCTGAGAAGTCGAGGCATCTATGGACGATCTCTTTTCCATGGATAGATTTCCAGCGATGGGCGACGGGGCCGTTGTGGCGAGAGGTGGGCACTGGCACGTTGAAGGGGAATGAGAAATAGTGGCGCATACTTTGAAATGTTTGATATACCGTTTGTACGTGTATTCGACCAGCTTATTGGAATGAGCGCAAAAGTGGATTTATAGACACGAGTTTTTACAGCTAAAACCCTGTCCGATGTGCATACTTCGATTTGTGTAAAAGAAAAAGTAAATGAAAAAAAAAGAAGAAAAAAAAATAATAAAGCGAAATTTTTTTTTGTTATAACCAGCCAATGCCAGAAGTAAAAAGCTCGCGTTGCGCTTCTACGCTACTGACTATACTACATTGAAAGTTTTGTCGAACGATTTTTACAACCGGATTTACAGGAAATCAAATAAATCCGGACATCCGAGCCGATGTGATAACATGTTACCCGATGGTTTTATGAGCAAATTTTCTTTTAGCTGTCCTTCCTCTTTTTCCGCTGCACGCACGTGCACAACCTCGCTTTAATGCAGTATCTATGCAAATGTTTCATAAGATGGCGCAATTGAATCAATGTAAAGAAAGAAAAGAAAAAAGAAAAAATAAAAAGAATACGTCAACGTTTATTAATTCCATTGGCGGTACGAAGAGGACAATGAACGATGCCCATACGAAGCTTTAGTAAGGAATCCGAAAAGTTTTAACACTCCCCCAAGTGTCTTTGATATCCAACTCTCGATTCTTCACTACGAGATAATCCCGAATCAACATACGTCGCCCTTCGGTAAGAGAAGCCCCGCGTATATAAACGAGTTGTATCCCTCGCTCGTGATTTGCGAATTAGTAATCCGGAAGGTCAGAAGTAGACTTCCGCACGAGCGCCGAATGACCCTCACGAGGCGATTCGTCTCCGCAAACTCTCGCGTGTATCCACGTAACGGTGCTTTGGTCCGTGCTATTTTTCTTCCCTCCCTTCTCCCTCCCCCGCCTCCGACGAGCTGTCATCATTATAGTCTTTTCATTCCTACCCGGCATTTTCCCCTCATTGCGTACAAGATATGATGATCGTCCCCTACTGCCAAGAGTCAATGAGACAGCGTCCATTGGAGGTTGTGACTCCTACATCCAAAAATCACCGCAATTTTCACTTCTTTAAGAATAATTCTCTTTGCCCCGTATGCCGTTCTCTCACTTTTCTTCAACCTTTCGCCTCTGTCTCCCCCCACTCTATCTCTCTCTCTCTCTCTCTCTCTCTCTCTCTCTCTCTCTCTCGGGCTGGCTGGCTAGCTCTCTTCCTTTACGACCTCTCCAGGGGCTCTCGTCTCGTTCATTCCATGCCGAAATTGAACGAGGCGTGCGAGGGGTGGCCACGCTAAGGAAAGACCGCGACGAGATGGGAGTGGGGAGTGACAAGGAGTGCACGCATAACGTCACCCCCTTGTGCAATCGTAGGATCCCTAGGGTTTCGGAATTGCTCTCTCTCTCTCTCTCTCTCTCTCTCTGTCTCTCTCACGCGTACGCTCTTTCTTTCCCTTTCGCCGAATTATATCCTTTGAATCTACAATTATGGAGTCTCACAGGCATGCGGAACACGTTTTCGCGCAAAGTTTGCGCGCAGAATACTAAAAGCACGTGGGCTAAACAGGATCAATACTCATCCTATCTCGACGTATACTTTCTATCTTAACGCTGTTTTCTTCTTGTCTTCTGTCGCCGTTGAGCATCGCGAAAAGCGACGAAACCAGCTTTAGCCGACGACTAGAATCAATTTTTATCGATTCAGCCTTTAGCGCGCAATGATTATCACGGGCGAACGAAGCAACAACGTCCAATAAAAATTCACTTGGATAAAAAACAAACAAAAAAATGCGTCGTTGGCTTTTATAAAAGCAAGGAGATTTCTTTAATAACGAAAGAGCAATTTCGTAATTGATTAATTGGATTACAATAACGAGGGAACGTTTCGCAAATGTGAGCAAACAGTAAAGTTCCAACTATATTGAAACCGACTATGATCTATTAGCGTTAGCGAGTGGATATAAAGTAGTTGGTAATTGACCCCTTTATTTTAGTTATATATCGACCCCTACAAGGACTATACATTTATGATATGCTGCGACTGAAAGGTAAATAATTGCGGACGATGCTGCAAGCTAATCATACAGTCATACGTGCTTGCGCATCGAAACACGAAACTCTGCAAAGCAGATGCTATATTTTTCCCCAAAAGTAACGTTTGCATTATGAATTTTATGCGTTGCTGATGTATGTAGGATGTCGAAGATTATTATAATTTTTTTTTTTTTTTTTTTTTTTTTTTTAATATATATATATATTTATAAATATATAAAACGCGTATATTTTAGATTTCTTACTCTTTGTCCCCTTTGCCTCGTGCTCTCCTCACATATGTCTGTCTCATTTGTGGTAATTCTTCATACGAACAGTTACATACAAAGTAAGGCGAATTAAAATTTTAAATAAAAATACGCCTTCGGAATGTTATGCTATCATGACATTGCACTTACGACGATATGAAACAATGGTGACGTTTATTAAATCATTCTTTTTTATTCATCGAGCATGTGTCGGACATACATGTTATGTATGAGTGTGTCAGCTCAAATTAAATATATTTCTTGTACACCTTCGGCTCATCTCGTGCTCCCGTCAAACGACTTTATTCACCGTTTCTCTCAAAAACCGTTTTTCAAAAAGAAAGAATCTATTGGATCAGGATCGTTCGTAAGAGGAATGGATAAGGGGGGGGGGGGGCTGATTTATATGAGAAATACGTCGAGTATATATAAACGGTCGTTTATTTCTCTCAGTAGCTGGCCACTCAGGATTCCCTCGGCCTTTACTCAACTCTCGTTGCGCACAATGTGAGCTCGGAAACTCGGACGAAATACACCTCTTTTCCCAACGACTTTAAGAATGAGAGAATGAGAAGATGAAGAATGAGAACGAGAGTAAAAGAGTTGACGAGAATTCCAGAAGTACGACGGTCGCGCACTGGGGGAATGCGAAAGAGCTACATCGTATTTTTCCTTTTCTCTCCGTGCGCCTCTCTATATGTTTGTGCGATATAATGAAAAGCGCGCCATCGTCTGACATTGTGTGTATGTGTAAGCGCGCGCGCGCGTACTCGACCGTATGAATGAGTAAGAGAGGCAAGAGAATCTTGTAAATTTTGTGGAATTTCGGCTGATGCGTAGACGCGTAGAATCCAATTCGAAATTGAATTTCGACCCTTTATAACACGAACACGCTGCTTAAGAACGCTTAAATTAAATCTCGCCCAGCTAGATTTCATCTACTTTTCCTCCTTTCTCACTCTCTCTCTCTCTCTCTTTCTCTCTCTCGCGGGCGCGCGCGCGCGCGAGTACTCTTAAATAATATGTTAATGCCCAAGACGTGGAGGAAATAATTCAAGCTTGTCTGGCAGAATCAAGCTGATTGTCTTAACTTGTCCGAGCATCGGCCATTTCTTCTCAATTTCAACCTGTCTTAATGCTTATTTCCTTTTTAGTCTGGTGCCTTAGATTATAATTAAAAAGATCAAGGGATACTTACTAATAAAACAATGTCACCATTAAACTTTGATTTATAAATGAAAAGAAGGGAGAGGGAGGTAGAAAATAATAATAACAATAATAAGAAAAATGTGGTATTTTATTAGAACATTATTTTATGTATTATTTAATTGCATAATTATTGTCGAGGGTAAAGTAGTATATAATGGAAGGCTTAAATTTATTTGTACCGTTGAAACGGTTAATAGATATGTATAATTAAGCTGGCCCGGCCCTTCCTCACGATGAAAGTATCTCCATCTGCAAAGGATAAAACTTTATTAAAATTCGTTTTTTTATTTTTATATATCTAGACGAGGGCCGGAAATTGGTATAAAATTGAAAATTGAATTACTTTATTATTTGATTTAAAAGTAGCATTATAAATATATAATTACTAATATTGATGGCGGGAGAGGGGAGGAATAATTTAGTGCCGCCGGTGTAAAAATCGTTAGAATATGTAATGGTTTTAAATATTAATATTAATTAGTGGCGTTAATCGCTCCTCGTCTTATTAATCGCGATAACAGTTGTTGAGAGAACGTGGAAAATTTATCTCGGACGATTCTCTCCTCTCCCGCGATCAAATAAATTTTATTCGTTCGTGGCGCAAAAGACTTTTTGCGCCTCGCGTTCGCGCACACGTCGGTATTTTTTAGCCATGAAGCACAGATGTGCGATCAGCGGGGCAAGTGAGAACACATAGAGCATTTAGTAACACAGTTGTCGTCATCGCCATTATGATTCTTGCTATCGGTTAAGTTGGATGCGGTGGCCTTCGCCTCGTGTTTGAACAGCCGTCGCAAGCACACGTGCGTGTGTGCACGAAGATAAAAGAGACAACGACGAGAAAAGTACGCGAGAGAAAAACGGGAGCAGAGATTGTTAAATAGAAGTGCGCGCGCACAAACACATGCAAGCGCGCACGCATGAATAGTGTCTCGCGAAGTCTATAGGCATACTCACTCACTCGGTCACGCTCCTACTTTTCTACAATTTCTACGGCGCGCACACCCCCCCCCCTCTCCTCGCCGGTGTATGACTCTCATACACGCGCGTACTCTTAAATTGTGAATGTAACTCTTACATCTCCGTTGTAACTCTCTACACTTCTCCTACCCTTGACTTTTTTAGAATCTTGACCTCCTCGCTAGCGCACTTTTTTTTTTTTATTTTTTTTTATTTTATTTTTTTTTTTCTAGAGCTGAATACTCGCGTGAGAATTTCACGTAAAGTCTACCACTACTATACATGGAGTTTATGTACTTATGTAATAACCGGCGCTTACAGTTTCTTCATCGAAACGCTCGACTATTCATGAGCCGCTCTAGGGGTCGTTTATATAATAGCTAAGAATTTGGAATTAAAGCGTCTTAGCCATTAAATATGTATATTGGTAAGCGATTGTGTGAGTAGTTTGTGGAAAACTTTGGTGCTTACCATTTATGTTCATCTGATAATATTTTGAAACTCTATTTACCACGACATTAACTAATTTATCGCATCTAAATAAGCCATCCGATAAGACATACCTTATATTAACTTTATTTTGGATTTTCTTTTTATTTATGCACAATAATTACTACTCTCGTATATGGAAAAATGTATAAAAGCGATATTGGTGTTGTATTACATATTAGCAATATCAGCTGTATCAAACAGCGATTTAATATCATGCACTTCTCGGATATTCGGCAAGTAAATGTCAAAAGGTTCCTGTACATTTATAGTATTAGAAAAAATGAGGGTTATTTCGATTTTGGCAATTTTTCGCGTATTTTTGTAAAAGCCGTGTACGACAAGGAGAATGAAAAAAAAGAAAAAAGAAAAAAAAAAGAAGAGTTTTAAGTCCTCGAAAGAGGCGTTCTTCGTCATAAAAAGCTGACGTCCATACTCATCGTAAAAACCTTCTGGTCATTGGTGGAAAAGGCCGACTGATGATGAGCGGCGCCGTGGCAAACGAGGTAGAAAATGAAAAATTGCACAAGAGGAACAACGCGTGAGGGCTTACCGAAGGGTTCGGTAAGGCCTTCCTTCCATAAGTGAAGATGCGAGAACAGCAGTTGTCGTCTCTTTATTTGGGGTGACCACGAGAACCAACCTGATTCTCTATAATCCGATCGACTTTGCCAATGAGATACTTGGAAATATCGAGAGCTTCATTCCACGTCTTTTCTGCTACGGGCGGACTTATCGGTTAATGAAAATAAGCGGCGTTCTTTAAGATGGCAATGCTATCGGGATAAAAGAACGAGAGAGAGAGAGAGAGAGAGAGAGAGAGAGAGAGAGAGAGAGAGAGCGAAACAATACCACGATGAAAAGAAATCCGATATATCAGGATCGTACAATCGCGAATCGAACAAAGTGGTTTGAGAAAGTTGTTGCGCTCGCGCTTCGATATTTACCGTATGTGAAAAACAATAGAAAATTGGAATTGAAGAAGGAATGAATGAAGATAATACGGAATGTTTCGAGGGGAGGGTGGGCCCTAGTAAAAAAGTAAAGAAAACGAAAGACGAATTGATATGAAGAGGCAGAAGATTTCGTTTCGAATTTCTCGACAGATTCTTTTCTTATTGGCTCTCCATAACCTCTCTCGCTTTCTTACCCCCTCTCATCCTCTCCCTCCTCCCAGCGACCCCCCCCCCAATCCTCCGTACTGTCACGCTGTCTCTGTCTGCTGCTCGCCACTCTTCACGTATTCGTTTTCGCCCTCGGTACTTCCCACAAGAAACAATGGCAGAGTGGCTTGGAAAGACGTCTCGAATTTCGCTGAATCAAAGGTGATGGTGCAAGGAGAAAGAGGAAACGTGCTTTCATGATCGTTGAGAGAGTGAGTGAGTGAGTGAGTGAGTGAGTGAGTGAGTGAGTGAGTGAGTGAGTGAGTGAGAGAGAGAGAAAGAGAGAGAGAGAGAGAGATGACAGGAGAGGAGAGGGATTTCCGAAATCGATTTTGTCTAGCAACTGCGTATGCTCGCAGGCTCGCTCTGCTCTCCTCTTCCGCATTATACTCTCGCAACTTTCTATAGTGTCATTGTTGCAAGAGAGTTGCGCGCGCGCGCGTGCACACGTGCAAAAGCGCGAGAGAGCAACGACGTCTGAGTGGCGGTCTTACAAAGGGTTCTACATATTACGTGTTTCCATTTACTTTCTCGTACACTCGCGTACTACGCGTCTCTTACGACGACTCTATACTTCATATTTGCCGCGGCGGCACTTGTTCTTCGCTGACGTTTCGCCTACTTTGGCCAGAAGATGCGCGAGAACATGAATGAACTGTTGTGTACCATGGTAGAGGAGGAGGAGGTAGAGGTAAAGTGGTTGTGAGCGTGTAGCGAAAATTTTGGTAACGACGCTGCAACAATGCACTCCTCGTCGCTTTTCTTTTTCCGTCTTCGTGCTGGCTGAATGGAAATGGGAGAGATTTTACTATTGACAATCAGACTCGAGATGATATTGCGCGCAATACTGAGATAATTGAAAATCCGTGTCTTTACAAAATCCGACCTTTTATATTTCAACTTACTCTTGGATATTACGACGAGTGGTGGTGGGCCCTTTGTGCCTTACGCTGCTGACATTTCCTACGATCTTCCCTAATATGATACGAATCTCGAGCATGAGAAAGTACCAGAGTCCATGTGTCGAGAACACTTCCGCCTTCACCAGTTTTTCTCCACGTCGTTGCTATTACGCTCTTGAATAATGATTATATGGAATTTGTAATGCTTCAATGAATTGACAATGAAAACACTTATGGGATTATTACGTTTGGACCTTTATTATCCTTATGGTGTCTTATCCTTATGGTATTAATTACAACGACGAGGACAATGTCTGAAAAATGTCTGAAAAATGTCTTATACTTTTATGGCATTGAGTCGTGGTAAGCGATAGAATTTGAAAGTATTTGGTGGGAAAATCATACTTTTCGCGCATGAGCATTTATCATTTTAATCAAACGACAACCATATCAAATGACAATATCGAATGCGCGATTTCTATGACTATTTTTCTTTCGCTGCAGATTGTAGACAGACTGACAAACAAAGAGAGAAATGGGGACCGAGAAAGAGATGAAGTACGATCATTTTTGTCGCATTTTATCAATAGCCATTCGTGGAACGTCTGTCACCTGAAGCTATAAACCATATTTCTTATTATACTTTCGAATATCTGATTTTGGTTGCTAATCTCCTCTTATAATTATTACAATAAATTGAAATTTAATCATGGTCAATTGATATTCTAATTATTGTGTCCATCACGAATGTCGAATATCTTACATTGAAATACAAACTAATCATTGAATAAAAAATTTAATAAATATTCTGGAGCTCTCCAATAATGAACGATAATTGAATAACAAATAAATACATATTATAAAAGAATATATCGCAGCATCACATTTTTTAATCGAATAGCCAGTATAAATTCAATAAATAGTTGCTACAGGAGATACAACGGTAAAGTTGGCAACGGCTCGCGGTAAAGCTGAAATTTCATTTGCAAAAAAGTCACGTATCTGTAGAGGGATGCGTGAGATAATTCATTAAAAAAGAAAATATATATATATATATATATATATATATATATATATATATAGAGAGAGAGAGAGAGAGAGAAACAATAACCTCAGTATAATTAGGTGTTGTGTTGCCCCTCATTCAACAGCGATTAATTACTTTAAATATTTAACACAGATAAATAAACTTTTAAAACTTTAAGCATTAAGTAAAAAAAATGTCGCGAATATTTTGTAATCAGTCCTGGCTATCTATGCGCTCGTGATAAAGAGCAGCTTAAAATAAAAATGAAATGTTCATCTTACAACATGTCCTTATAATTAGGCCCACGGCGCTTTCTTTTTTACTCTCGAACGTATAATTACATTTTATCATCTTTTAGACCAGTTTTATCATGAAAGTAAGCGACTGATCTAAGTACGGTAATATATAATGAAGGAAATGTAAATAAATAAAAAAGACGTAGACGACGTTGGCCTTTTGAGTTTTCCATTTAAATATAATCAATTTCGAAGTAAATATCTCGGAATGTGGGAGCTCAAGTTAAACGGTTCGTCACTACATGCGTCACTATAATCCGAATGTGCAATAGTGCGAATCGAAGAGGAGCGATGCACCGTCGTCAGCGTTCGCCAATACTAAAATATAAAATTTTTCGGTTGTGTCGATGTGCAGTGGTGTGATGGCGGACATGGCTTCGAAGGGTGTGTGGGAAACTGTAAAAGAAAATTCGAATCACACGAGTAGAGGCGAAAACGATGAAATTGCACGTGTATCGTCTGATTAGATGGAGGGAAAAATGTTTCTTGGCACGTACGTGTCGGTGTGGGCGGATGAGTGGGCGGTTTGTGGTGGGACGGTTGGGTTGGGGTGATAGCGACCGATCAATAAGAAGACTTGTCATCGTGGAAGTGCGAAAAGGATAGAGGCCGAAGCGAGTGCTCGGAGATGACGTTTGATGTGTCCGGCGGTTAGATACAGGATCCCGTCGTAATCGAGCAGAACTTTCTCCTGCTGTGCGCGAAGTGGTGATGCCGCCAGCAGCATCTTCCGCACGACCCTTGGGCCTCCTTTTTACCAACGTTAATTTTTCGGAGGGGCAAACCTCGTTAGGGGCGGTCCCGCGTGCAGTTACTTCTTAATTAAAGCTCACTTTGACCGTTAGCTCGAGCAGTCGAGTTAACGCCTTACGACACAGCCCCCGAGAAGCTGAGCGAGGAGAGATTAAGGCACTCTCGCTTTAATTTGCGAAACCGCTTAATTTTCACGCAAATGTTCTCGCCCGCCGCGTCAAGGGCTCTGTCAAATATCTTTTCCGCGTCAACTGAGAAGTCGAAAGTAATTTCAAAAAGATTCTCTTCGCGCTCACTCCCCCTGGATTCTCTAATTAAACGAACAAATTAATATCAGAGCCGGTGTTTTTCGAGAGGGCGGCCAGGCCGGGCCTAGGCACGATATTCTTCAACAGTCTGCGCCGACCTCTCCTCCGAGACACCTACTCTCTCTCTCTCTCTCTCTCTGTCTCTCTCTGTCTCGCACACACACACACACACTCACGCTCACTCATTCACTCTCTCACTCTCTCTCTCTCTCTCTCTCTCTCTCTCTTTAATTTATATTTTAATTTCAATGCCGTGCCGCCGCATTAACGTCGAGCAACCGACGACTCAACGAGATTTTACCTTTCTGTTGCAGGTACGCATTTATTCCAACTCTCGGGACCATCGGAGCTCAATCTTCATCACTCCCTCCCCTTCCCAACCACCAATCCTCCAACTCTCCAACCCCCAACCCCCAACCCCCAACCCGGTTTAAGGTGATGCAGCCGCTTACGGGACGCGAGCGAGAGGCCGTCGACGAATGGCAGCCGCTGCCTCTCTCAATTAATGCGAACAAAGCTCGGCTTTCAAGGCACTTCGTCGATGGATCCTCGCTGGATTCTCGACTCGCTTTTCTTCCAGCCTTGAAAGGCCGGTAAGAGGAAGAGAAAGGGGGAGGGGGCGCTGCTATAGCAGCCTTGAGTTGAGCGAGCGCGCCATTGAATCGGCAAGGTCCAGCGATCGCGGCAAAATACAATCCTCGAGATTCGTGAAAGAAAGCGCGCACCGACATTTTATCATCGCGAGCAATAATATCCATGACGAGATGAAGTATCGGCGATACCGTTGAATGCAAAGCGTAAGCTCGATGCGTCACAACCGGTTCGCCAAACGTGCTTTACGAGTGCGCTCTTATTCTCCCTCCTTGCTACCGTTCCAATTCATTCCATTCCATTCCATTCCATTCCTTTATCTTGCTCCGTCCGCGCTGTAAATTTCTCGGCAAAGCACAAATCGCCGGATTCGCTGGTGGAAAATACGGCGGCGGGATATAGTGGCAGCGAGAGGGAAAACAAAATAACCTTTTTCTCGGTGGGCGCTTCTTCGATCAAGCGGACGCCGACCCGCGTCCTCGTGTCCTGTTGACGTTAGCGCGAGGCGAGGGTTGCGGCGATGGGGGAGGATGGAACGAATGCCCAACTACGCATACATGTATATCCCCGACAGTTTATTTTCACGAGGGATATTCTATTTTATTCGCTTCTACTGCCGCTTTAGCTGCTGCTGATGCTGCTGATGCTGATTTGCGCGCGCCTTTAATTTCTTTTTCAACTTGGCTGAGCAATGTTTTCCACCCGTAGCCCTACATCTCCTTATCCCTCGGATGCGTCATCTTCAATCGGGTCACCCGGTTATTATATAATTGTAATTTCATCGATTTATAATGGAACGTCATTAGTACGAGGGACGACACGGTAATGATAATTATCATTGTAATAATAACAGTAAATATGATGATAATGATGATGATGATAATGATGATAACGACAATACCAAATACAATTATCATCATTATCATTATTCTCATTCTCATTATTACCATTATACACATTATTATTATTATTATTATTATTATTATTATTATTATTAACATCATCGTAATTATACGCATTCTTATTATTATTATTATTATTGTTATTATTATTATAATAATTATTGTTATTGTTTTTAGTAGTAGTAGTAGTAGTAGTAGTAGTAATAGTATTGTTGCAAGGCCTTTACGATAATAATAATGCTCTTTAGGAGTGTTTTGAAAGCAGTCGTAAACAAAGTATAAAGTCCCCAGGGACCGTAGGGTGGAGTAAAATTATCATTAACTGTCGTTACCGTTTTTACATTAAAAGATTTATAAGCGTTCTGAACTCGAGTGTCTTTTGAATATATAAAATCTTCAGTTAGCTGCACTTATCGATGGTTAAAAATATCGCCGGAAGGCATGTCTATTCTTGACGCTCCTACTACAAAATACATCGGTCGCGTGGTGTCGCGAGCAATTCCTCGACACTAGGAAATACACAATGTCAATTGGAAGGGAATCGATGTCGCGAATTTTAAAAATGTCATGAACACTGCAAGTCGCGTAGATTTTCATTTTACGGATATAATTTAAAGAGATGCTATTATCGATTCGCAATAACTGCACTGCGATGCTCATTCCACCCATAGTGTCGTCCTCCTTTATCCGTGGACGCTCTACTCTTTATGCGGTGCTTACTTACATCAGGTTCTTAAAATTTCATTAAAACGCGCAGAGTATTTTCCATTTTGAATTGCTGAAATAAACATATGTATGGTAATCGATTATGTTAAAAAAAAAAAACAATAATAATGATAAAACGAAACAAAAGTGTTAGCTATATTATTATGCTTGGAGGTCTTTTATGTGTTAAACATTCATTTTTGGTTTATTGAATTCGTGTACAACGTCCTCGCACCGCCCGGAAATGTATTTTACTCGTCCGAGCGATAAAACAGTAAAATACTATTTCAATTACCAGTAATCACTTTATACGAAAAGCAGAAAAACAATTATTCTCTTTTGAGTGATCGACTTTCAATGCTCGGGAAGTATTTGTTTTTTGTTTGTTTGTTTGTTTTTTTTTTTTTTTTATTCTGGTAGTAGTTTCATTACTTTTTTTTCTCGTCTCCGTTTCTCAAAATGACCCAGATGATACGGATATTAACGCTCGGCCACACTCCGTCAACGAGGCCGTCGTCGCGACTTTTCCGTCTCTCCGTCGTTTCGCGTACGATCATTGCGTCCCTCCCTTAATTATCGCCGTGCGTGTCGTTTAGAAGCTCGCGGGAATACCGGTGGCCCGTAAGGGCGGGAAAAGCTCGGGAAACAAGAAAAAAAGAAGGTCCTCGAGGGACTCGTGCGGGAGGGAGCACAAGCCCAGACCGAATCTTATTTCTCCCAGTCGCCCGGATATAACTTTCGGGAACATGTCTCCGAGCTCGGTCTTAAAATGGAATGGGATGGGTGTGTAGAGGGGGCGATTGGGGGGAGGGGGTGTCGTCCCCGCGCGGGAGATAAAGTGCGTTAGGCCGATTCCGCCTAAGAATTATGCTCGAAACTATGCGAAACATTTGCAAAGTTGCCGCGGACGGGGATTATTCATGTGGTGGTGGTCGTGGTGGCGTTCGTGGTGGCGTTGGCGTAGACGGTGACGACGAGGCGCGCGTGCGTGCGCGTGCATGCATGGCTCCGGGGAAAAGTGAAACGAACATCTTCCCGAGCTCATAATAAGTCTTGATTACCATTAATCGTTATTTAAAGGAGTTGAATTAGCGGTGAAAACTACATTATCTCTCTCTCTCTCTCTCTCTCTCTCTCTCTCTCTCCCTCCCTCCCTCCCTCTCTGCTCACTAATAAAACGCAGTGTGCGCCTACATCCGAGAGTCGTGCTCCTCCTAACCCTTTGCTAATTAATTAGGGGAACCGGTAAATTTTCCGCTTCGTGTCTCGTGTTTTGCGAATTTTGCGATTGTCGAGTTGGAAAATTGAGTCTGCTTTGGAATTCTGTTTAATTAAGCGCCGGAGGATAAAAAAAGTTGGGCCATTTTAATTACACCATTTTTCTTCTACTATTTGGATAATTTATTGTCTCGATGAGCATTTATCATAATAGTAAATGATAATTTGGCTTTAATGTCCTCCGTCGCATATCTCGTCCGCCATTTTCAAAAAGAAAAATAATAAAAAATAATCGAGTTCGGATCAGCATAACTGGACTGTAAAACGAATGCGCCCTTATTTCAGAATTAAAAACAGTCGACCCCCGAAGCCACCGATACTGCCGTGTTTTCGCGAAAACTAAGGGAATTGCCCAACCCGACACCCGAGGCCATAGAACGTCCGTCGGCGGGCCGATAAAAGCGGAAGGCGAATAGGATTCCGACGCATCCCCTTGAAATCTCGCAGCGGTGCGTCTTGCTCATATTTCGTACTTTGGCGCGGGGTTGCCGCGTTATAAGACGGTAATAAAGCTCAGCTCCTCGCGCGTATCGACGCCCCCGCAATTATTTCGCGCAGGCAAGGGCGTGGTTTGTGTAGGAATTAATTTTCGCCGCGTGCTCCAGCAAGTGAGTGGCGGTGGATGGATAGGTGGTGTTGGGGTGGAGGGTGGAAAAATGGAGTGGTACATTGATGAAGTACAAGTCGTGGCGTAATGGATGATCAATCTGGATGATGGTGGTTGGTGGTGTACATTAGGTAGCCTTTCATCGCGTGACTCCGTTACTCCGCCGCGTTTCTTTGCATTTGATGAAGTTAGTAATGGAGCATTCTTCGGCTATTGTTCACGCCAGACAAAATCCTTAAACCCCCCCCCCCCCTCCAGGGCGATTACAAAGGAGGCGCGCGCGCTTCTTGTATTTATTTAGTTTGTAAAGTATAATTGTTTGCAAATTTCAAATGAGAGGTTCGGCTTGGCAATGGCGAGTGAGCGAGAGAATTGCGCATCGTTTGTCCATAATTAAAAAGCTCGTTTAATTTAACATTGTTATCGGCCTTGACTTATTATTCTGGACAAATATGAAAGTCAAATTAATAAATGTACATAAATGTATACGAGAATGACAAAATATTCAAAGCTTCAACTTTTACTTTCTCTTGCTCAAGGAGAGTAAGAAACATCTTTTGCTTTATGATCTAAACTTTGACAATACGACTATTGTTATCGTTATTTTTCCTCTTGATTTATTCAGTTGTTGCACACGAATTATACGCACTTGAAGTCACTGGAGTAGAAATGAATGTCGGGAAGAAAAGAAGCGAGGACTCGCGAAGGAAAAGTGCTTCAACTCCCACAAACTGGCTTCTGTCTGCCTCGAGCCAAGTTTTAGCAGTCTCGATTAATTTTCCCCTCGTAAAGATAAGGTATGCCGTGGAATTTATTAAATTTCTCAATTAGTCATGAAATTACTTATCGCTCAAGTCGCCATGGAACTTTCAGTCTCTCTGATTCTCACACAGACCGCGGTAAAAAGCGCGCACACGCACACACCTATCAGTCTATATTTTTTTTTCATTGTGGGTCGTATTTCTTATATAGAAAAATTGATACGTGATACATTAGTTATCAGTGTTGTAATTTTAATACGCAACTTTGTTATAGAAACATTTATTTGGCAAAGGAATGCAAAATGTTTCTCTTATAGAAACGATAAACTATAAAAATTCAAATAAATATTGATTCTGTCGTTATTCACCATCTTCGGTTTTTGCAATCGGCCCTTAATAATTACATTTAATATATATTTGTATTTAGTATCCCATTTAAGATATAAAATAAATACAATTGATATGAATAAGTTTTCTTTTGTAGCTAATAAACTCTTTAAATTTATTTGCATATTACGTGAAATAAATAATGCTTCGTGAAAAAAGTACCTCACGACATTGTTATTTTCGCATTAGTTAAATTACTAAATTATAAAAAAAATATTTTTCATTATTAGTTTCTCTTGTTTTCATAATATACACAATGTAAAAGGAGATATCCCAACATTTTTATTCGTTTATAATATTGTAGCAACAGAACGATTCTCATATTACTCGTATCTGAATAAATGCAAAGAATGAAGTTTTTCTTCATTTCACTATGCATAAGATATGTGCAATAAAAATAAATGCAAATTTCACTAAGTTAGCTATATCATATATATGTGTATTTTTCTTTTTTTTTTTTTTTTATAATTATGTTTAAATGTAATAATATAATATACTTTCGCAGCATCGCGTACTTTAACACACGCACACACGCAGAAATACATTATGTATTTTGATATTTAAGTAGAATACGCGATAGAAAAATTTCCACTCTTATTATAATAAAAACTATATTATTATTAATTTTTTTTTTTTATTTGTTTTAAATTTTCTATAATATATGAATTTGAATTTGAATACATATTATTTATCATGTTGCCGAGAAGAAAAAAGCACTTTTAATGTTATTATATTATCGAAAAAATGTAAAATACTTTTGATTTTTCGTTTAATGCTCAAGTATTGTTGGATATTTAAAATTGCTGTATGTATTTATTCATTATAATACAATGTACGTAGCAGCCATAATATTTTGCATTTTCCGAAATTGTAGTACTTATTTACTGGCTAATAAATGCCAGTTTTGCAACAACGGTTACGATTCCCCTCAATGTTTTATCAAAATTTTCATCGAAATATATAGCTTTGATTACAAAAAGATATCATACGAATCTTTACGATTAATCATTAAGTTTTGTCGAAATTTCGATTCGAACATAAATTTGTTTTTCCTCTTTTTTTTTTTTTTTTTTTTTTTTTGTTTTTTTTTTTTTTTTTTTTTTGCTTTTGTTTTTTTGTTTTAACACAGTCGTATATTTATGGCCGTAAATTACACGGTATCAAAGTATCACTTGATATTACGACTTTTATGTCTTCCGTGCATGTAGTGTTGTCACACGTGCAAAGCTCAACTTCGCACTCGTTTCGTTGTAACTCATCGGAATGTCCATTAGCTATAAAATACAATGTAATCGCACAAGTTTGTTATGTTTTTTTTCTTTTTTTTTTCATTTCATAAGCTTAAAGTATCAAAAACTCGTTTTTTCTTTTATTTATTAAATTTTCTTGTTGGTCGAATAACAACGTGACCAGTGTGTAGCGTAACATATATTTTTTCGATATTTCCCCCTCAATTTAAGACATTAGAAATATCTTGTAAAGTACAAACTTGCAAAATAAATGTGCTCGTTGAGATGGACTTGGTCCATGAGTTTTTAGAATAAGAATCTGATACTGTTCATATATGAAACGAGATGATGTATCATCTAAGTACATCCCATTTCCTAAATAAACACGGATACCCAATCACTCATCTTCCACTATCCGTGATTTATGTATCATTAATGCATCCTCTGTTGTTTCTTTTATGCCTCTCAATAAACGTTAATCAAATGAAATGTGTGTGTGTGTGTGTGTGTGTGTTTGTGCGCGCGCGCGCCAACCTAGGCACTCACAGCCGCACACACCAATCGCGTAGAGGGACGTCGTATTAGTCATAAGCAGTTACTCGGCGTATATCGTATTCGGAAAATCTGTTTACAGTGTGATTCAAATATCGAGCACGTGAAAAACTCTATCTCAGACTCGGCTAGATCCATTCGTACGACGATCTAAACCCCCTCACCCCTCTCCATCCATCCTTTCCACGACCCTTTCCCCCCGTCCCTTCCCCCTTTTATCCGCATCCGGGTGAGCGACGTCAATATTACAAAAGTAATATAAGAAGCGATGAATTGAGCCGAGCGAGCCGCGCCACTCGTTAAATCCCTAATGCGACGACGACGTCCGTCAGTTTTCCCGATATGGTGACAATACCGCCGACGCCCGCCGACTATCGCTCCAAATGAGGACAAAGACGCGTCGGGCTTACATATACAATGGCCACTTTTAACCCCTCATTTCGTTGTTTTGTTTTTCACGTGTGTCGTCGAGTGTCGAGGATGGAAAAATGGAATCGCGTGGGGCGGTGGAGGATGAGGATGAGGAGGAGAATGAGGAGGAGGAGGAGGAGGAGGAGGAGGAGGAGGGGGAAGGTGACATCGGAACGACTAACCAACGGCTGTTTATCGATTTCGAGGCAAAACCACCGACGCACGGCTCTTCCTTCTCTCGTAAACGTCTGCGCACACTTTTGCCATAGATAGAGGCCAGGATCGCTATTGGGCCCAAATTTTAACGAGGGCGAACGCCCGGTAGGAGATAGGGACGTGCAGCCAGCAGCAGTCCCGATATCGTACGCGCGAATGAGTAATTTTGATATATATCTCGGCGCGCCACGCAGGGGTCAACGGGCCGTCACAGGGGGTTTTCCCGATAATGGTAGTCAGACGGGCATCATCCCCCCTGCAGCCCTTAGGGGACAGTACGACGATACGCATAGACTGCTCGTCTGTTTTCTTCGTGGGTATCCACCTACCTACCTACCTACCTACCCCACTCCCCCTCGCGGTCATCCTCATTCAACTCCTCCTCCCCCGCCCCAACTCGTCCCTTCCCCGTCACCACCGAAGAAGACGACGCGCAACCACACAATTTATGCTCGTTATCGCTCGGAGGCTCGCGTGCTCGCGTTCCACGCTCGTTGCGCCTGCTTTTTTACGATCTATTTCTCCTCCCGGTATTACCAACACAGTCCAAATCACGGACGAGGGGGAGTTTTGTATAGACGGTGCGACGCTTTAAAATCTCGTTAGCGAAGATACGCTCGATTATGCGTTGATTTCGGCGATCGATGCCTGGCCTGCCTGATGCTCGAATGAATGCGCCCGACGCTCCCGGCATGCAGCATGCGATTATTAACCGTAGAGAAAACCTTTCCCCAGCCGGTTTCTCCCATTGGCGGAATGTCGGAAAAAGGCAGCTGACGACTCTTACAACAATCGGAGTAAGCTTTTACGGCTATTTATTTGCAAGGCCCAGAGCCAACTGGTAATTGTATTGTCGATGCCTCCGTGCCACCGTTATTAAAGGATTTAATTGATAATGTCGGTATTGTAAAGCCATCGATATAATGAATAATAATGAGTCAGTGCCGTATCGCGTGTCACCGCGAAGGACCTACCGAAAATATCAAGCTCGTCGCATTATTGCATTATTGCATTATTTACGTATTGGAAGTACATCCGGCAATTATAGCGACACGCGATTTAGCAATTTTTCATAGCATTGTGCAGAAGAGAATGAGAAAAGAGATGCGAGGGGTACGATAGCCTCGATTAAGGGAGCTTACACAATATCGATTCGATATACAAGTCAAATAAAAAAATTTAGCATGCCACACGAGCAATTACATTATATTTCTTATCGTGTACCATTATAAATCACTAACCTATATGTTTCTAAGCATAAAGAATGCGCACTCACACAATAAGTGGCACTCGGGGATCGGCGATACACTTGTAGAGGAGGATTCTTAGAAGCTCCACGTGACGCGTGCTGCCAAATAAGAAATAAAAGAGAAAAAAGCGAGCTGCATTGAATTTTAATAGTAAGGAAAGAGGAATGCGAACGAATGAGGGGAAAAATACTGACTTTTACAAACGCTCTTCTTCCAGGCAAAGTATGACGATGATAGGCCGTCGTCATCCCTTGCGCGCACGCGACCTATTCTCATCTCTTTGAGCTACGACTAAAAATTCGGTAGCGACTTTTGAATTGAACTAGCAGCGCGCAAACTCCTCCCTCTCCTATGATATATATATATATATATATATATATATATATATATATATATATATATATATATATATATATATATATATATATATATATATATATATATATATATATATATATATATATATATATATATATATATATATATATATATATATATATATATATATATATATATATATATATATATATATATATATATATATATATATACACGTGTGTGCGTGCGTGCGTGTGCGTGTGTGCGTGTGTGTACGTCTCTCACCCGCGGCGAAATCTCTTGTCGGAATTTCTGGCCGATTCTTCATAGAATATTAACTCCCCGGCGCGTAACTGCTAGAGTGCATAAACTCTGGCGTTCACCCCTCTGGAAAATCCTTGGAGCCGACGATTCGTCACGATTTTCTCGTTTATCGCAAGTCAAAGTACCGCAGTGTTGCTGCTTACACATGCAGGAACTCCGGCCGGCCGGCCGGCCGAGAGAGAGAGAGAGAGAGAGAGAGAGAGAAATAATGAAAAGAGCCCGGAGCTAGGAAAATTGATGCACCTATTTCGAATGAGTTTCGTCACGTGATCGCCCTGGGATTAAAGCTTGCTACAACCTATCACGTGACATATCTGCCTTTACCGCGCTTAATCTCTCGGAATCAGTCGTAGAAAGAAATCTGTTTGCGTGTAGTAGGAGGGTTTCGTTGGACGATCGGTGAGAGCGATACTGCTTACCGTACATGCGTTTCATTATTTTCCAATGAATTTGGAATCGAGAAGGAATATCTCGACCCAGATTTTCCAAGGGAGATTAATCATGGGGCACCATGGTCAAATGTTTGTATTACAAATGTATCGAGCTTTTAAAACCGAGGATGATTGTCGAACGGAAGCTCGATATCTCGAGCATGAAAAAACGTCTCTAGTCGGCGGGAATGTCTATAAATTGGAAGGAGACGTCGCTGCTAATATTCCGTCGAGGTTCCATTAATAAAACGACATTCCAATTATAAAAACCAAAAAAATGTGGGAATGCCATCTTCCATTTTAAATTGAATTAATTTCGTTAGAATTACTCTTGAACATGAGTGGGTTCAGGTAGAATTTATTGTAGCTGAGAAGTAAAATATTTAGCTAAAGGAAAATCAAGCGACCTGTTCTAATGTATCAAAAGTAGTATGGCTTATAGAATAAAAAAAAAAAAAAAAAAACCGAGTTTTCTCTGTTTTTCTTTTTTATTTTATTTTATTTTATTTTTTTTTAGTACATTTTTATTATCTCGAAATAATAGCTTTTTAATTAAAGTTTTTCATTTTATGAAAGCAAAAGAGAAGGCGAACAATGGTGAAAGAAATTGTGGCAATAGTTAGTTGTACGGCAAGATGAATATTACATTTAACCACTAATCGCAAAATTAAAGTAATTGTCGTATTAAATGTTAATTCCTTCTTCAGTCATACCAAAATTAAAATTATCGGTGGATCTACGATTCCGTGCGATGGGAAAATGTGCTTTTCCGAACGCCGCTTTTGTCAAGTAATCGATATTTCTCCGAGTTTACACACACACACACACACACACACACACACACATATATATATATATATATATATATATATATATATAGGCAAGATACGGTCGACTTTTAATAAAAGAAAGGAGATATGCATAAGAACGAATAAGACATCATTATTATTTATAATAGTGAAAATCCAAAGTAAGTTTGCGAGATTATAAGATAGGCATTTAATAAATTTTTTAACGATTGTAATGCAACGACAAGACGACGGACTGTTGGTAATGACTTTTCTAAATTATAAATACAATAATATGTCGATGAATTGGAGAAATTCGGCTGAGCAACTTTACATTTTCTTTGAACACAAGCTGCTCTCGCAACGATTTTCCGATCTCCCTCGTGCGATACTTTATCAAAACGTGCATACATTAGACACTCTCTGACGTTCATCGAATGTGCAGTCATTATCTCCAAGGGCATTGTTTTGTTGTGTAAGTTGAGCACGCATAGACGAACCCCATTACTACTAGCCACTAGTAGCTAACGCTCAAACAAATAAATTTATCTACTTTCTTCATACATTTACATGTAATTACGATACTGGCCTATTCCTATTTCAAGATTTCCCCAACTTGATCTTTAATTACAATTTCGTTTTCAATTCTCGTATTCGTAATTACGAAGACTATGACAATAATAATAATGCTGTGACGACGATGATAACGATAACGATTAACGATAACGATAATGATAATGGTAATGACGATAATGTAGCAACAACAATGACAATAGCAGCCACAAAAATATCAACAATAACAAGAGTAGTAATCATAATATATATTTAATTAAAATTAATTGGTTAAAATGAACTTTACGATCCCATATACAAATTTCATTGGCCTTCATTAATAATGGATTTTATCCCAGCGTTGGAAATTCATTTTTATATTAACATTTTTCGCTAAAAGAGCAAAATATTATTAAATATATTAAACAATCTAATCGAAATTATTATTAAAATTAAATTTATAATTATAAGACGTATCGTTATTTTAGCTAGAAAATTTGATGAGCAATATATCTACCAAAGGCATTCCGCAATTTAATTTAATCAATAGCGTTCAATTATCATTGCTATCGATTTCACAGTCCTACCCGTTTGCGCGCGCGCGCGTGCGTGCCTGCCTGCGTGCGCGTGTGTTGTTTCGTCTCCTTATTTTTTCAATCATAAATTACAAAATAATAAATCGTGGATATATTGATTAAATAGAAAAGACGAGTCAGGTGTACAATTCACAATTAAACAATAATATCATATCATTTTAGCTAATTGTATTATTTTAATATCTATGTGTATTTCAAGATTTATAGAAAATCGTCGATATTTTAACTTATCTAAATCGTCCGTCGTTCTTTCAAATGAAAAAAATTTTTTTTATAGCAAACCCGATAACAATTCGCACGGTCGTGTGATATTAAAGAGGGGGAATAAAGAGACGACTTCAACGCACTTTTTCCTTTATTACCGAGGACATAATTTCACGACTAAGAAGCAGAATTTTCACCTTATGTTCAAGCGACGTGGTGAAAGGCTCTGACACCTAAGTTATAAGTCACTCCACCCACGTTTCCAAATATTCGAGCGTACCTCCGCAAGTATTAGATCCATCATACATTAAAGAAAAGGACATTCTTCGATGCTCGCATGCGTTTTTCCCCTTTGGAGGCCTTTACCAACGGCCGCCACATTTTGCGCGCGCGTCGACTGAATAGCTGAGCCGCTATTCCAGCAAAGAGGATTCGCCGGGATTTTCCGTTCATCGATCGTCTAGCGCTTTTGCGGTGAAGTAGTCTTTTGTATCTAACGTAGACGGTATGCCGAGTTTAAAGGCGTAGAATTTTCCGAGCACTCGCGATGAAACGTCAGTCTATATGCCACTCCTCGCTTACACTCTTCCCATCCCCATAATAGTTTAACGCTCGCGTATCCCAATGGTCGTCGTCTTTTGCCACTGCTACTTTATCATCATCATCTTCTTCGTCGTCTGCTTCTTCTTCTTCTTCTTCTTCTTCTTCTTCTTCTTCTTCTTCTTCTTCTTCTTCTTCTTCTTCTTCTTCTTCTTCTTCTTCTTCTTCTTCTTCTTCTTCTTCTTCTTCTTCTTCTTCTTCTTCTTCTTCTTCTTCTTCTTCTTCTTCTTCTTCTTCTTCTTCTTCTTCTTCTTCTTCTTCTTCTTCTTCTTCTTCTTCTTCTTCTTCTTCTTCTTCTTCTTCTTCTTCTTCTTCTTCTTCTTCTTCTTCTTCTTCTTCTTCTTCTTCTTCTTCTTCTTCTTCTTCTTCTTCTTCTTCTTCTTCTTCTTCTTCTTCTTCTTCTTCTTCTTCTTCTTCTTCTTCTTCTTCTTCTTCTTCTTCTTCTTCTTCTTCTTCTTCTTCTTCTTCTTCTTCTTCTTCTTCTTCTTCTTCTTCTTCTTCTTCTTCTTCTTCTTCTTCTTCTTCTTCTTCTTCTTCTTCTTCTTCTTCTTCTTCTTCTTCTTCTTCTTCTTCTTCTTCTTCTTCTTCTTCTCCTTCTTCCTTGTCAGCTAGCTCAGTCTTTTCTCGAAGACATGAGCGATCGGCGGATACCCGATCGCTCATGAAAATGTATGGAGCTTGACGAGCGAGCGAACGCTCCTGAGAAACGAACACTATCACACGTTTATAGATATTCAGGAGGTGTGAAACGACGAATTTTTTTATTTTTCTTCCTACCCGTCGGCGCTACTTTCTCATTCGGTAATCAGTTTACGGGGATGCCGCGGGGTGGGAGAGGCACGATAGAGAAGGACGAGAGCGGGAGTTGATGACAATCCCTTAACTTATTATATGCCGAGAAAAACGGCGGCAGAGGCGGCACTGTTGTACTGTGATCCGTATGAGCCGTGTGCGCCCTGTCCTCCTATGTGGTGACTTTCTACCACATCCTCGCATTATTCCACCTCGGTGCTTATGGCCGAATACATCACGCGTCCCAGATGAAAAATTCCGAATATTATTTTATTCTTGAGCGTTCTTCCCCTTATGGTATACACACGACTCCTATGGTTCTGCGTAACAAGTTTTCACGACAGACATTATAAAGCCTATGTGACGCCTGCGATATTTGCTCCGACGAGGGTAGCTGAAGAAAAGAGAACAAAAAAAAAAAAAAAAAAAACAGCAGAAGAAAAAAGAAAAAAGAAGTAGAAGAAGAGGACGCGAAGAAAATCCCGAAAGGATAAAGTCCAGGCTAAAGGGCTGCATTAGAATTTTCTCCCGTTTTAATAGCGCCTTGTCTCCTCATTCACGGGCGGATGCTCGTTAGTGCCCAGCCTCCGCGTTCTCCCTTTCTCGCCCTCGTCACTGCCCATCCCCCATATTTCGTCGACGACGACCAGCCACTAACCAGCTCGTAAACCACGCTCGCGGATTATGCATTATCGCCGCCCGTGTATCGGCCATATCTCCCCCGATGCTGTTTATCGTGACGTAATGCGAGGCCTTATCCGGAGGATCTCGCTCCTGTTTGTTGGCGGAATTATCGGGGCTTCGGTAGTGTCTGACTGAAATTGCTCCGCTCGTTTCCCCGTTACGTCTGTCCGTTCGAAAGTGGCATGACCCTGAGTTCCTAGGGTCAAGCCTTTTAATTCGGCAACGTCGTGTGTTTCCTCTGCATCGTCGGGCTGACGTGGTCCGAGGGGGAGTGAGGGAGAGCGGTTATGCATGTTAATTATTACTTGTAGTTGTCCATGCCGCAATAACCGAAAAACTTATCGACTATGTGTATGGCGAACGGCGGCATACAAGAGTCTATTATCAAATCATAACACAATTGGCTCATTTAATATCGATACTTGGAGCAAAATTGAAAAAGCCTTGTGCTGCCCTCTCCCTCATATCCTCGCTATAACCCCAATCCTCTCCCACCATCGAGGCATTTTATGTTTGCAATGAATTGCCAAGCAAAGTTAAGGGTAGTTTCAATTTCGCTGGTATAGCGACTCTCGAGGATACATTGTCTTAAAAGTCCATTCAGTGAATTTGTGAGGGCGCGCTCTCTCTCTCCTCTCTCTCTCTCTCTCTCTCTCTCTCTCTCTCTCTTATTTTCATTGCCGAACGCTGGCCAGCCATTCACTCGGATTTCAATGAAAATCCAATTGAAAATTCTCGTGATTCAGCACCGAAGGTCGTGCATCGCCGATCGGAGCCAATGCACAAAGCGATGCATTCCGAGTGATTAAAAAGATCGTTCCAGCGGGAAAGCATAGGAAAGGAAGCCGGCGGAGGGCGGGAGGGGGGGGGGAGTCCTGCCAAATGATGGATCGGTGACCTCTCACGTTCGTATACTCCCATTAAGGGGCTGGAGAACCGCGCTCGAAGCCCTGACAACAACGCCCTTGAGCACCGGAGTTTGTAGGAAATGTGCAGTGCGTAGAAGCTGTGTAGTCGGAGATATGACGAACGCTTGATGGATCGCGCGCATCCCGTTTTATTATCCCAGAACCAAAGTTCCTTGACTTGTCGTCGATCAAAGGCTATTACTGTTGCTTTTGCCACCACCAGTTCTGCATTTACCTTGAATAATGCGGGTAGATGCGCTTTCAAATTTTCTTATTATGATGAAGGCTCACGCACGCGCACGCGCGCGCCCCG
Source organism: Ceratosolen solmsi marchali (assembly GCF_000503995.2). Taxonomy (NCBI): domain Eukaryota; kingdom Metazoa; phylum Arthropoda; class Insecta; order Hymenoptera; family Agaonidae; genus Ceratosolen; species Ceratosolen solmsi. Next base: position 4,469,176 of record NW_011948426.1, on the reverse strand, counting down.
TGGCCTTTTCCCTTCCTTTTTTCTCTTTCTCGTTTCTTTCTCTCAACGGGACTGCAGTCGGACACTAAGCTTGACAAAGTGCGGGGAAAAATTGAGTACAAAAGTAAATTTTAGTCTAGCGATATCGAGTATATTGTCCTGAAAGCTCTTTCGTCAACTTCCCAAGTACATTTTATTTCGCGGCTGCTGGAGGGGGAGGGGCGGTATAGCGCCTTATACAAAGATTCGTAAATTTTATTTGTTTTGCCCTGACACGAATTTAAACACGAATTTAAACACGAATTTATATTTATGAGTGGAATCCAGGATATTTTCTTATTGTATAGTAAACTAAAGATTTTTAACGCTAGTGTAGAATGTGGAACGTACAGACAACGCTCCTCTTAAATTCTAATAACAAACGTCGAACCAATGCATGGAGAATATCCATTTGCCAGTAATAATTACAAAAATCAACAAAAATGCGACTGTAGAGGGATTTTTGTAATTGTCGGATAGCAAACGTTGCCCGGCAATGTTGACGAAATGTCGAATGACACCAGTGTGTTGGTAGGTAGTAGGTTGTAGCCTGCGACTGAATTAATGCGACAAGGTGGCTGGGTGGGTGGGCGGTTGTGGGAGCCGAGGGCGGGATGCGTTTCGAAAGGTAGAGGAGTTGGATAAAAGTATCGGGCGGAGGTAGGTACATCGGTGGTAGTTTAATTGTGGCATGAGTTAGGTGTTCGGTTGACGAGAGATGAGCCTTTCGAAACGCGTCGGAACGCATATCGAAACCAAAGCTTCCGAGTTTGGCGATGTTGGGTGGTGTGTCGTCACGGTGGGGGAGGGAGGAAGGGAGGGAGCGATAGGTGAAAGCTAGGTTAGGGGCCGACCGCGTTAAACGCCGAAGATGAAGAGCAGCGGCCCCACGTTTATATTGGCTCTCGTGACGCGTTTTGAAGTTGGGCGATTAGGCGCTATCGCGACGTTTCGCGCGACCCTGATTCCCATCTAATTGACATTCCCTTCGGCCCCGCGATCCGATGGACAGGGTGCGCGGGGCGAGAGATTGGCGAAGAGAGCGAGCGAGAACGAGGATGTGTGGGTGATTCGTATGGCGGGAAGGGGACGGAATGGGGATAGGCAGAGGGGTTTGTAAGAGGGAGGGGGGACGGTAGAAATTGAGATTGACAGTTAATTTCGTGCCGGTTCCAGGCGCGCGAGCCCCGACGAGTCGTCGTCACCCCACAGCGACAGCCGGTTCGAAATTTTGCCCCCCGAATTGGTTGGACGGATGGACGAGAGCTGCGACCCACGCGGAACATTGTACCGCTAACGCGAATTCGGGTTCCGGCGACAAGCTGATGCCGTTTGCTTGTTCCTGACTTCCTCGCTTTGCATTTCATACGATTCTAAGGTCCCAGTGGCGGCATGGCCTGAGGACTAGGAGGAGGAGAAGGAGAAGGAGGAGGAGCAGGGGGCGGTGGGAGAGTATTGGCAACATCGGAAAGAGAAATTATTTTTCATTAAACAAAAAAAACCATGGATGATGATGCTACTTTAGAGTTTAGGTGCTAACGCGAGTTGATACAGAGTGCACAAGATTCTGGATTTATAGGGCTAAATAAGGCGAGGCAAAAACAGGGCAAAAAAGTAAGGGTGCAGCAACAATCAGAGATATTGGATTCTTCGTTATGAGATTTTAAGGTAGAGCGGCGATTATTTGGCGAGCATGGACAATGAATATAATGTTGGCTTTAATTAAAAAAGGCAAGCGAGTGCGCTTCCCGCGAAATAACTTTTAAAAGCCCCGGATAATTTGCTTCTGCGATTCGTGCGGCAGAATTTTCTCGTACGACTGGGAGACTTTTTCTTTCTTTCTCTCTCTCTTTTGTTTTTTTGTATGTTTTGTTTTACCATCGTTAAAGCAATAAAAACGCAACTGCAAGAAATGCAACTTTCTCGTATCTCAATAGCTACGTTTTATGGCTGCATCAACGAATGCGCTCTCTCGTAACAAAGAAGGCGAAGGCGCAGGGATGAAAAAAAGCCGTTGAAAAAGCGGACATTCCATCGGTAAAATTATAGCCACACACGTGCGTGGTATATGGTTAGTCGTAGAGTGGGGCGGGGGAGGGGCATTTTACCATCACGCCACAGAATCGTGGTGAAAATTTGTAACTGCGCTTACACCACTGACGACTCGCCTCTGTTTTTTCCAATGTGCCTTCGATTTCCCGGCGGTACGCACATACCCGCTTCCTTCCCCCCCCCCCTCTCTCTGTCTGTCCCTCCCTCCCTCTCTCTCCCTCGCTCTCCACCTAGTGGAAAAACGAGCGCTCGTTCGAAAAGTCGTGTATGCATATATACTTGTCCGCTGCGCGTATGTATACACATAGCGCGCGAAGCAGTAAAAAAAAGAAGGATGGGAGAAAATTGCGAGTCCCCTTTAAAGCGGAAGGCCGCATTACCAGCCTGAAATTGAGTTTGTGCCTGCGCTCGATTTACGCAGTTTCCTATATGCCTTCTTACCCTCGAGGCTCCTTTCGTCCTGAAGGGCTGCTGTTGCTGCTGCTCTTTTCTCTCTCTTCAGGCTCCCAACGCAGCATCTCTTCTTCCTACTTCCCTCCTCTCTCGATGGCCGACACACCGGCGTTTAAGGACTTTCTTTATTCTTACTCTCTCTCTCTCTCTCTCTCTCTCTCTCTCGCCCCGCCCTTTAACGGGCGCAGTATGGAAATCCCGCTGAATCGTATCTTTTCATCCGATGATGTGACTGCGAAAGCTCGTGAATAGCATGCTTGGTCGCCCAGGTGGCAAGTTTTTACAATAATTATTATCGACCCAACGAGGATTCGCCCGATGCACTCGCTACTTCACTCCTACATACCTCCCTACCGAGTTTCGAATTACTTTTGGATAATTATATAGGAAATTTTCTCTCCTTTTCGTTGAGCAGCACACGTCACCCAAGTAGACGAGACTTCCACGAGAATTACTTAAGTGAAACGCTTGAGCAAACTTTGTGGATACTTGTGAGTTAATGTCAGTACTTAACTGGAAAAGAAAGATTTCATTTGTTACTGTTGTTGTTATTGTCTACGGGATTATTAAGACTGACTTAAACAAATATGTGTATTGATGTAATGTATATTGATTTACATGCAACCGCGAACTAATTAATTGTTTCATGATTGACTTTTTTTTTGTTTTTTTTTTTTTGTTTTAGTATTATTTAGGTTTTATAAAAACGACGAAAAAATAATTTTTCATTCCTTTTTCATTGGCATCATATATCGTCGATACGTAACATTTTAGTTAAATTGTTAAATACGTGCTGTGAGACAGACGCGCATCTTTCTCGAATGAACCTTATGTGAAATATAAGGTGAATTGGTAATAGAAATAAATAAATTCGGTATTATTCGTTCGTTTGTGCGCAAATGCATAAGATAGTTAGTTGATAGAGCCGTGATTGTTGTTATATATGAAAGAAGCGGAAATGCAGAAACAGTGGCGATGCCTTAATCTTTAAACTCGGCA
>NW_011948426.1:4448189-4465639 GCF_000503995.2 Ceratosolen solmsi marchali | reverse complement strand
CACAATTTGTAATTCTAACAAATAGCTTTTCCAAGATGCCGATGAAATCCACCCTGACACAGCCCCGAGTTATCTCGAATAGGCGGTGTGCCAACTCGGCACTAAACTTTGTTTTCCAGAATGTACGCGTTTTACAAAGTTCTCATCGACTACTTACTCATTGTTATTTATGTGAATGCTTAGCTAACGAATGGTAAATAGAGAGACGAAGGAAGGATGCCGTCCATGGACAGGATAAATTCGTGACATCGATACTTTTTCCCAACGAAAATTGGAACACCATCCATTCATTGGCGTTTATAGATTTCAATGATTCGTCGAACAAATTAAGCGTATACCATATGTCGTGGTCGTCATTCATTTTGTCCCCTTCCTTTCATGCGTCGTAATTCGTGCGCACGCATACTGCCCCGTCGCATTATGAGCGAGAAATCGGGGATTTTGGGGAAGAAAAAAAAAAACGCTTCCATTTCCGCCAGGTATTGTTCGCTTTAGCGACCGCGGCGTCTTGTACGGCCTATGTCTGTGCGTGCGTGCTAGTGGTGAATAGGCGTGCGTCAACTAAGGAAGATATTTATCTAGAAAAGCCCAATCGAATTGCGTGGGGGCGAGAAATAAATTTGATATTCTTCATTCTCTTTTGCGTAAGGTTTGCCGTTGTCGAGAAAACGCTTTGGCTGTATTGACGGTAATGCGTTTTTCCACATCCCCCCGTTAGGAGCGTTGGTAGTGGATAGGAAGCGAGTCTCCAACGAATTCGTTTTGAATTTGCAGGCCGTAAATTTTCTTAAAGTAAATACGACGAGCGCAGGAATAAGCCGCGAGAGAGACAGAGAGAGAGAGAGAGAGAGAGAGCGCCTTATAATATATCGCCGATTTTATCGGTGTATTATACGGTAAAGCAAATTAGACGATTAAATTATAAGAAAATTGTACGGTACATCATCGTGGGTACGATGTGTGCTTGACAATCTCATAGAAGGTGAGATTCGATGCATATATTTGTTTGCAAAAGACATTGTGTTGGGAATTAAAGCGGAAAAAAACGACCGACCGGGTGAAGAGATAGAGATAGAGAGAGAGTGAGAGAGAGAGAGAGATAGAGAGAGAGAGAGAGAGAGAGAGAGAGAAGAGGGCCTATCGTGAGGTATTTGCAAGAAACGTAATTTGCATTACCTTGTCAGCCCAGTAACCATAGCTAACGAATATTGGACGAGGCAAGTGTAGCGGCAAGAAATTAAAGTGCGCGCTTACGTGCATCGACGCGCGCGCTTAGAGGCAATAGCCTCCGGGTGCGCGGATGGGGTGGGGAAGGAGCGTGTGTAGAGAGGCGCAAAAATTAGACTCGTTAAGTGCACAAACTCTCGAGTTTGGCCGTTGGTTACTTAGTAGGGAGCGGGGCTCGGTTGGCGAGTTATTCCGCAGACGAATTGGTTATGCAGGAGGGCAACAATCTGCGGTGATATTCACCTTGTTCCCACCCGGACTTGTTGCAAAACGTCCCGTGCGCGGCTTCGATCTCGGACGAAATTCATAAACAGCCTGTTTCCGGCTTGTCGCCCCGAACCACGAGCCCGGAAAGAGGAAAGAGAGAGACAGACAAACAAACAGACAGACAGGCAGGCAGAGAGAAAGAGAGAGAGAGAGAAAATATATTGCTGACGCCTCGAAACTTAACTAATTGCTTGGGCGCTCGTCGAAGCGCGATTTCCTTCGGGCTCGATTAGATGAATTTCGCCCTTGCGCGAAGAATATTGCCGTTTTCGTTCATTTTCCCGTTGGCGTATTGCTCGACCAACGATCCATTCGTCCTTGATTAAAAGCGATAAAAGGGTGGCTAGTGTGCGATCATATTTCGATGAACAACAAGGCCCTTAACTACCTACTTCCTCAAACAGTCGAAAGACTGTCTCTGGACATTTGCCAATGGGAATGGGAGCCGAACGAGAAATCCTAGTGCCGAAAAAAATTAAGTCCCAAAGGTATTCACTCGTCGTATTGTTATTGCCGCACAAGCGAATCTCGACATCGCGAACAATCTATGGTGGCGATACTTGTTCCATATAGTTCGTATCGTTACACAAGCGTCGATAAACTACGGGGTCCGACAACGGTTAAGGCGGCAGGCACACTTTCTCACGTGTGACGCCAAGTTGAGGGTGGCAGAGCGTAATTTATGCAAATTGTTCAATTTCATCGCGTATCGGTATAAAAGAGAGAAGAGGACCTTTGCAGTATTTGCTGGAGGCACGCGCGAGTCCGGATTTTTATTACGCGTAAGAGCCGTCATCGCGTCGCCCTAGGGGTCGGCATTCATCGAGAGACACGAGAGAGAGAGAGAGAGAGAGAGAGGGGGGGGGGGGGGGGGTGACGCGAAGACAGGGTGGCGAGTTCCTTGGAGCAGAAATATTTTGGCTGGGAGAGAGACGGACAGTATTATATTCGGCGCTTAGGGCGAATCCGTAGTTTCCTCATTAAGGACTTATCGGCGATGATCGGGGCACGACTGGAACGACTGGTGAGTCGGGGAGGGGGCGGCGGGCGGGATTGGAGAAGAGAATTCAAGGAGACAAGGAGATTTATATACGAAGAATTATTTATTACTACCGCCCCAATTTGCTTGTGAAATCGAGTGGAAAATCTAATCCTGGATACGCGGCAAATTATTTCCCATACAATTGTATTTTCCGCGCCCTGTTATTTGTTACGACGTCTTCGATTATTGATATCAACTTCTAATGACATAGGATTGCTGCGTCAATTAAAGCACTGACTAAAGCAAGATCTCGGCTATATGTTGAAAATGATATATGTTGTTTTCGTGGTGGTTTTGCGGGTGGGTAGAGGGGCGGGGCGGGGCGGGGCGGGGCGGTTCGTTAAAATATGTCAACGTTGCTAATGGAAGTGTAAATTGTTAAAAGTAACATAGTACTTGTGAGGTGACTAGTCGTTTAATATAATACGAGCTAAATACGAGATTTGTTGCTCGACAGGATATATGGGAAGAAGGATATTTCGAAGATACAGTATGTTTTTTAAAAATGAAAATCTTCACAACCTTACTACTGGAGCTCGGTATGCGTTGGGGTGCGAACAAAAATTTTTTAACAACAATTGGCACTTAACTTTTTAAACGACTCATTTCTCACTTTAATTTAACGACTGGTAAAACCTTTGGCTTTAGCAATATAATGGTTACTCGAGGAATGCAATAAATACTTCGTTTTTATTCTAAAGGCCATTATTATAAGGCGCCGGCTATGTTTATTATTCAATGGCTCGACAAGAATCTCACACGCGCTTCTTCATTCATTCTTAATACTAACGTGTAGGATTATTGCGGGGATGAGGAATATAGGGCTGATTAATCCTAAGGTGTGCGCACGAATTTTATCAGGAGGCTGTCTTATATATTCGTTATAAACCTGTTGTAAATCTCCCAACAACACCTTACACGCTCAAAGGACAAAGGATTAGTAGTCACTACGTACAAGCTCGCTCGCGTTCCTTCGTCGTAGCTGCTCGCAAAAGACACCTATAATACTGGAATGAGGGGGAGGGATGTAGACATCTGGTGGCTCGATCCATATTACTGCCTCCTCCTTCGTTCTCCATTATACCCCGTCCCCTTCCATGGGTACATTCAATCCGGCCCGAACATTATACGAAATTACCAATCGAGAATTAACAATCGCAATTTTGTTAACGTTTAGGTAAAATGATGAATTACGTCGACAGAGACTCTGCCGCCAATACTCTGTATAATAATAGATAACGATACGAACGCGAGCGATGTGCTGCTTCACTAATGTCCTTTCGACTAAAGCCCGTGCAATCTCCTTGCCAGACACTAACTGCGATTTTATGTTGCTATGTTAACGACGTACACCTAGTCGACTGAGTGAGTATTGACGCATACAATTGGCAAAGAGATAGAGATAGAGAGAGAGAGAGATAGATTGATAGATAGATAGATAGAGAGAGAGAGAGAGACAGAGAGAGAGAGAGAGAGAGAGAGAGAGAGAGAGAGAAGCGGAAAGACCAAGCTCCTCACTACTTGAAAGCAAAGGACTTTATCGACGACAATATCAAGGATAATATCGCTTATTAGTGTACGTGTGTGTATTCATCAAAGACACGATAACAACTGTCACCTACGATGAATGATAGGCGAGTCAATCAGTCGCCCCTCTCCCCACTTCTATATCCCACGCTATTATCTATATAGCATAGGCGTGATCACGGACAGCCTATTAAGTACTCTTGAAAAAATCCGTATCGCTCGTCCAAAGTACCGTAAAAAAATGCCGACAAAGTTGAAAGTTTGCGCGAGGGGTTCGGCTACAGTCGCTTGCCGCCACTGCCACTGCCACTGCCACCACGATAAGTTACAACGGTGTCAGGTGTTTGTAACTTTTGAGCGCGAGAGATAGATAAGAAACGGCAAGAAAATTAAGTAAAGTAGCCTGCTGGTGCGCGCGGCCCCTCCGTCACTTTTTTCTCTCTATTTTCTTTTTTCTTCTTTCTTTCCCTTTAAGACTCCTTCTCATTTAACCCCTCGACTCCTATGCCACTGTCGACGTCCTTGTCGTCGGGCGCAAAAAACTCGCAAATTCATCGCTTCTTCGAGGAGCGGCACTCGCCACGGCTGCGGGGCAACGAGTCGAAGGGGCCGGCGGCAGCCCACCCCGACTTAACACGAGAATAGAGAAGGGGCACGACGTGGAAGAAGAGAACATCGCCGGCGTCATCTTCTCGAGAGATCTGCGACGGGCGTAGGAGAGCCGGTAATTGGCCGGAGGGTATCCGCCTTTGAAGCAACTAACCTTTTTCGGCCCTACGAAGCGCCCCCCCCCCTCATTCCTCGAGCACAGTCTCGTTAGATACGAAAGACTCGTTTTATTTAGATTGGCGATTAATTTATTCGTATGCGTTGTAAAGTGCGTCTGGACGACGAGTTATTTATTATAATCGTGGTGGAGGGATTGTCAAACTTTCGCATCCTCGCGTCCGCCGTTTGACTTTGGACATTGGACTTTCGAGTGGGAACGAGAGAGCGTTTGGAAGAATTGTCGTCTACCAAGCCATTCCAAGTCGATTATCGACGCCCATTCGCTCGTTCCATCGCGTGGCCTCGCGCGTTTCCAACCATCGCGACATTCGCTTTTACCCAATAAGCTCGTGCTTTCAATGCAGTCCAACGTGTAAGTGGCTTTTCACTCGGCAATTTCTCCAAATCAAAATACAATTGAACGACCTCTGTATAATTACAGCCCTCGCTGCTGCTACCATGGATGCATGGCAGAACATCCATGGTAAATGGATCGTCTTCGTTTGTTCTGCCACGTCTGGGGCGTTGTAATGCCGATGTAAAAGACGATTTGGCAGCCTCTTATCAGTATTCGTACACGGTATTTAATTAGACGTCGACATGGTATTGTCAAACATTACGTAACTTCGAGATCGTTAATGTATTCTTCGCACGTACTTTTGACGTTGATTCTTCGTCGTCTCTTGTCTGCGCCCATCTTCCGACCTCTCTTAGCCGCCTCCCCGACATCTTATTTACGTTAGTTAGGACATTGTTGACGCAGCTCGAGCTTCCCAATCGTCCTCTACCACCTCCCGACCCCACCACCTCCCCTACCCGTAACTCTCCTTCCCAATCAGTCAAAATTCATTTGGATCTCCCGTACTTATATCTCTCCCTCCCTCCCTCCCTCCCTCCCTCCCTCCCTAAATATACCCCAATAACCCAAATAACCCGAATAACCCTTCTCATCTCATCCCATCGACAATGCATCGAGCAAGTTTCTCGAAAGGAGATAAATTTAGTGATAAATTCGGCACTTTCTATATATATTGGTTTGGGGATGCGATCCTCCTTCATTTTCCTCGTTAACTTGCACACGGCTCGTTTGTACCGCAATATTTCGAACGGCTCTATTTCATCTCTGAATGCAAGTTAACCCAACTGTTATGAATGCTCGTCGGATGTTCGCCTAGCCGCTCCTCGCCACCCCTCGCCACCCCTCGCCACCCCTCGCTTCGTCTCGCCGCGCTTCGCCTCATCCAGGCTTTAAAGCGAATATCCAAATTGTCTTCGCTAATTATGAAAAATACGCTTCACCTCTCGCCAATTAGCGCTCGTTATCAAATTAAAAAAATAAAAAATAAAAATATATATATATAAAAAAAAAAAAAAAAAAAACAAGATAGAAAGAGAAAAAGAAGCAAAAGTTGATGTTCATTTGAATCTTTAAAAAATTATATGCTGTTGCGGCCCCCTGCGATACGCGCACCTACGATAATTTACTTCCCCCGCAAACCCTAAAAGAGACCTTTTTCTTCTTTGTAATAAAAATAAATTTCACTTTACAATCGTGGATAATTGAACTATTATCGTAATACAGACGAAGAAAAAGGTTTGTTCGGTAATTTTTATTTCACATTATGCATAGGGTAAATAAATATGAGATTTCAGCCCGCGGTCGTTACTTTATGAGGAAGTGCATGACTCGACTCGACTCGACTCGACTCGACTCGACTCCGTACACAAGTATACTTAACCGTAGTTGCGCTCATATTCATGTCTTTATTGAAATGTAAAATTATTACCTACGCCTCCCAAAATAACAGTATTTTTTAGGCCACTTTTTATCGGCCACGCGTTTTCAAATGGCAGGGAAAATAATTTCAGACCAATATATTTACATAGTAATTGCAGTATTCCCAGGAGAATAAGAAAATACTTTTAAGATAATATTTCGTTTCGTCTCGGAGTAAATACGAGCCCGAGAGGAGAGAAAAATATGTTTCCGAGCACGTGATTGCGAATTCAATAAAGCAAAGGGCAAAATTCTTGGCATGTGGCTACTACACACTAGCGTTACCACCACTCCATGCGCCACGTTTATATGGATTTCCTCTGGAAACTAAAAGTAAGAATTTTTCGAAACGATATTCGAGCTGTAGTACATATTTTTTCCTCTCCATTTTATTTCCCTCTTCATCTTTCGCAATTTACGCACGACAGATGAGGAATGTGAGCCGTAGCTCCTAAGAGATGACTACGTGCACGCGCGCGTGGAGCCACACAAAAAAGGGTATTGTCGATTCGAAAGCCAATGTGTTGTACTCTCGTTGCACATTAAGAACGTGGTCTTGATAAAATTGCAGTCACGCAAGGCGGTCCTTAACTGCGTTTAGTCCTGCTGGCGAGCACTAATTCGTCACTCAGCGCGGAATCAATACGCGCAGTAACAGAATTACGGGCAAATCGAATTTCCCAGCCATGAATCATAAAATCAATCAATCAATCAATCAATCTAACGAAACGATATTACTTTTCGGCGGGCGGCGGACGAGTCTCCTTCCCGCCTCGCACAAAGCTTTGTGCGCAATAAGCGAAAGCTAAAGCGAAGGCCATCGTGGATGGGGTTGGAGTGGGGTGGTGAGGTGGGATGAGGCTTGGGCGAATGGGGGATGGAACAGATTGGTGAGAAAAACGACGGAATATCCGGAGAATCCGTGCGGCGGCAGTGCCTCGCGTACTTTATGTAGTAGTGCGCGTGCGGAGGTTTACACAATGACGGGCGTGAGAGGAGATGTCCTTCGTGGCGAGTAAACGTAGGCGACATGTCACGCGAACCGAGGAAGAATCCGATTCTCCGAGGATTCGATCGGATGCCGATAGGCTGCGATTGGCTCGACCACGAAGAGCTTTACCGCCGTCAAGATCGCCGAGAAGGGGTCGTCTGGTGGTCCCATAGAGGCGAGTCTCTACACATACATACTACACACGCACTCTCTCTCTCTCTTTCTCTCTCTCTCAATTATGCTCCTTTAGGGTGCTGTATTTTCCCGAAACTCAGTCGCGGCGATAAGCCGTTGCGAAATTTCGAAGTGGCCGATGCTACGTCGACCCAATCGCCGAATTTCCCAGTTCACGATGAGAGACGAGTTTTCGCCTGCCTCCGGGGAATCTCAGGTGCGATTTGCTCGCTCGCGCTGCCAGTTTTACTCTTGTATTGTGCAAGTGAGGCTGTTTCTCCCTTTGAGCCCGTCGCCGGCACATTCGACATGAATTATTCAGACGCGCGTGAGAATGGAAGAATACGCGCTGCTGAACGCACGCACTAGTGACGGCGCGGAATTTCCCGGGAAAATGCAGAAAAATTGCCAGCTTGGATGAAATCAAGCGCGCGTGTCGTCTACCCAGCGTCACCCCAGTCACGAATACGTTTTCTCTCCTCCGCCAAATAAATGTCCCAATCCTGAAAGGATGCGTGTTCTCTCGTTGCCTCCTTATACCATAGCGCGTGCGTGCGTAAGAAGATGCGCGCGTGTATCTCCCCCTTACATTTCATTTGAGGCGAGACGGCGCCTCCAAAAGTTGGAACGAAAGTAGTCGCTCCTTTCTCTTTCTCTCTCTCTCTCTCTCTCTCTCTCTCACACACACACACACACACACATTTTTACTTGCTCATTCGACGACAGCGGGACCGAAACGAAAAAGAGAGCCTACTTACTTAACCTTTTTCCCTCCCTTCCATCATCTACGAGACAATGGTTCCGGGGACAACAGGGAGTAGAAAATGAGGAATTTTTCTTCCGCACGGGGAATACAAATGCGAATGTGAGACGGGAAGTGAAAAAAGAGTCGGGGAATTTGATCGAATCTCGATATCCGAGTTGTGTAGGAGGCGCCGCTCGCGCCCAAGTGGCAAAAAATCGGAAAGCTTTGCCGTCCCGGAGGTGGGGAGGGGCTCGAGTTCACCCACTCCCGCCCCTATCTCTCCGTCGCTTTGTATTTATTGGCGAACGCAGGAAGGAACGGAGTGAGCGTGCCACTCGTCGAAATCTGATGGAAAAGGGTCCGCGCGTACATTTACTGCACTCGATGCGAGCGTTTATTATTCCCGAAAAATTAAATGTCCACCATTGAGATTTATTGGCCGAGTGACGCGACGGCGATCCCGTTAATTTATCGTACAATTTTTTTTCCTTTTTGCCATGGTATATTATTACGGGACGTGGTGGTGGTTGTTAAGCGAAGAATCGCATGCGTCCGCTGCTGTCTTGGAACAGAGAATACCTACTCTCACTCGCCGACTGGGGATCCTCTCGATTCCCCGAGGATAAGATCAAAGCACACGCTGTTGTTCCGTTTGTGGTTCTGGTATTCCAAATTTTGCTTCAATAATAATGTCTCTCAGTGTACTATATATATATATATATATATATATATATATACGGCTCTTTAAGTATCACAATTTCCGTAGCCTTTGCTGCATCTCGATTATTCCGATATTCAACGCGTGGACTCGGAAAACTCGGTTTGCCTTGTTTTGTGTGTGCGTGTCTTAAGGGTTTATTTAAGGCACGTACCATAAGACTTGCGTATAATAGTGAAACTTGGTAGCTAAATATTTGGAAGATACGCCAAGTCGAGATAGTTCATTTGTCGAGTTTCCAGGAGAGCGTATAACTTTATTAATTATACTAGGAAAACTTCCGAGCTACAGAATCCGATAATAATAGGTAGAACAAAGTACAAGCAAATGAACGACAATTATTTTTTACTCGATGACAAAACCATGACGAACTCACCGTTTTCGTTACGTTGATGAAGGGTGATTGGGAGGAGAGGGGCTGTCCAATAAATTCCAGGAAATTAGAAGAAGAAACTAGCAGTTAATACAGAATAACCCATTATCATGCAATTTGAGATTGTAAATGTTTTTTTCTCTTTTTTCTTTCTTTCTTTTTTCATATTTTTTCTTTTTTATTAGACATACCGGCACGCTTTTTAAAAAGTCATTATAAATTCCAGGTCGTTTAATATTACGATATGGCATAATTAGCGGAGTATGGAAACTAGGAGTAATCGCCAGATACGCGAAGCGAATTTATGACTGAGAGTGCGAGTGTATGAGATGAGGGAGAATGAGGTGCAGGATGAAGAAAAGAGAGAGAGAGAGAGAGAGAGAGAGAGAGAGAGAGTGAGAGAGTGAGAGGGTAAAGAGGAGGCGCGGCAGTGTCTGAGCCTAAAACGGGGTTGGGAAATGTTATTTTCCACAAATAAGGAGCAGAGAAACGGGCTTTATTGTCTGCAGATAAGATAAGGATCCCCCCTAATTAAATGGCAGATAAATGTCTCGTGACTGTATCTCGATTTCTGAATTTTGTTCGCTCGCTCTCTCGTCTGCCTCTTTTGTACTCTATTGCTATAACGCAACTCCGACATTTTTGCATTCAAGCATAAAGAATCGGCAAGGGGTACGAAAAAGAAAAAAAATTTACGTTGTAGTCACTGAGGGTTGTGATACGCCTGCTACTACGGTCGTATACACCATGCATGGCTGGCTGCCACGAGATAGAGTGAGATAGAGAGTGTGTGTGTGTGTGTGTGTGTGTGAGAGAGAAAGAGAGAGAGAGAGAGAGAGAGAGAGAGGCGGGATGCAAATAGGATAGTATGAAAATGTCGTATCCAATTTTCTTTCTCGTGATTTGCTCTCGAAGCCGGTGGCATCTTCGATATGTCGCCTATAATAAAGTCCGTCTTGCCGTGCAATTCTTGGAAATCAGGAAATACGAGACGATCGCTGGCTGACTGACCCTCGACTATCCCCGGTATGCTTACCATCAGATTTGACTGAATTTATATCGACTCGGCTGCTTCGTGCGTTATTTGTCAATATTCAACCAATTTCCGCCTCAGACTTAAACTTTCCGCGTCTCGATTCTCACTACTTCCCGTTCGTTTCATTTCAAAATTTATTGGCTTATCATCGTTATTATTTATTATTTATTATTTTCTTTAATTCAAGATAATCAATTTCATATCCGTCTATTGACGTTCAGTAACGATAAAACTTTCTAATAAAGACAGTAAAATAGTTACAATTGCAATTTGGATGTATTTGTGTCTACGCAATCGTAAAAAGAGGTTGAGAGATAATTTAATTCCATTGTGCGTTAAATGTAATTTAGACAAATTTATTATCTCTTAGCTAGAATAAATACGTTGGCAATGCCGAAGAGTTGAAACTTAGAGTAAGACGTTTTATCCATTAATTTTTTCGCCTCCAGTTGTTACATTTGAGATTCATAAATGACTTTAGAGCTGGGGCCGCCTCTCCCATATCCAGTTCCCTTTTAAATATTTAATTTAGGCTTTATGAATGCACGCGCGAACTATGATAAAAGTGACGTTTACACATAAGATAAAGAAAAATATCATTTTACAAAAAGTCCAAGGTATTGTATTGCATTTAGAACGGTCTTCACGTGGCTTTGTACTTACGCTCTCTGCTGCTACGAGAGCATGTGACTCCAATTACCAGAGATGCTTAAGCGCAAAGCGTCCGGAAACTTTTTGAGCAAAGTAACCATTCTTTTACTTGACTTAATGATTGCAAGTCGATTATTTGAGAACGAAGCGAACGTTTGCTTTACACGACAAATGTTTGCTTATTAAAGCCCGCTACGCGTCTAATAGACTTTGATTAATCTTTATCGCCGCACAAAAAAGTACTAAATCTTGCTATCTTTATACACCGAGTCACAATTTACTTTTTATATACGCTATTTTATATTTTCGCATTGCTTGTATTTTACACGTTGATGATGTTTAATTATCTTAATGATAACTTATTATTTTATTCCATCTATGTACAGTGTTTTTTCTCCTTTATTTTATTTTATTTTATTTTATTTTTTTGCGTGGAGAATGATTTATTATTATAATTCATAGATAACAAACGATAATTCGAGCGCTGATATTTATATTTTACGATGGTAGAAAAATTTCTTTGGAATCACGGCGACAGTTGAGCGGCATAATGACACGTTCTCTTTCAAGATTACGTAATACGAAACTGACACCTAAACATTAAATAAACTTGGCGTCTATATTCCAATGCTTAAATCTAAATAATATGAGAAGCAAGCGGTTTGCTTCAAAGAGATAACACAATGAGCTCACAAAGTCACTCGGTATGTTGCGAGTCCAGCCTATGTATTGGACTGCATTGTTATAATAAGAATCGCCAATAGTGTAGAAATTCAGGCAATTATGCCGTAGTCGCTCGAGTTCTTTGTTTTTGGAATAATATAATTATTTTTTCATTTCTTGGTGGGTACGGCGGAGCGCGCCGAATGAAAGGGACAAAGGATAAGGGAAAGATCAAAAATAAGGAATAAAAATAAAAAATAAAGAATAAAAAATAATAAAAACCAAATAACTTTTGTGTGTCTGGTGGATTGTACGGAGCAAACTTTATAAATTAATCATGCTTTGATAAAAATTGGCAAAACTACAGAAACATTTCATCGCGTAGAAACCCGTATTTACCCAACAGAATTTCATCCTGTCAAACTATTTTTTCATTTTCACTCACGAGACTCATATTTTATAAATCGTCCTCTCGCCCCCCCCCCTCTCTCTCTCTCTCTCTCTCTCTCTCTCTCTCTCTCTGTGTGTAAATTGAAATACTTCTCAGGGTGAAAAAGCACCGCTTATTAAATAGAACTGTAAATATAAAATCATCTTAAGCTGTTTAGACAGTAAAGGTGAGTGCAACGTCCGTGAAACGAGCGGTATCCATTCAAGGATATAAAATCATTTTTCAATCAATCCCTTAGAATTAGAGACGAGCCCCAGGATACGTTTACTCCAAGGTACTTGCGGCGCCATCAAAGACATGTCGTGTGCGACACCACGACACGTCATCCACTCGCCGCGATTCGACGCGTGTTGATGCCTCGGAATAAACAACACCGCGATCTATTGCGTCTCGCTTTTCTCGTTTATTTTGCTTTTTGTCGATCTCATCGCCTCTCATGTGCGTTTACATTACGAAAATAACAGCCTCCGGTGTGTGAGAGAGAGAGAGAGAGAGAGAGAGAGCTAATGAGGCATTTTGTGAAGTCGCCGAACTCATTGTCGGTTATAAACTAAGTCGGTTACAAGCCGTACCGGAGAGCAATACGAAAGCAAATTTTTCCAATACGGCCATTCGTTATAAACTTAATAATATCCTATTATTCGAATTCCCCCGATTCTTAGCGGCGGACATGCAGTCAATTTTAATTTGTTATCCTCATTCTATATTCCAAGTAAATTCGTTACTACCAGCCCTCGGGGGGGGCGTGTTACGCGCGCGCGCACGTGCATGCATGAATGCATGTGTATGACCGTGGTTAACAAATGTAAGATCTTAGGTCATGGGTTTAGTTTCTCGTAGTTTCGAACATGATATCTTATCTTTAATCATACGGCAAATGTAAACACGAAACTATTGCTAAACGTTAATAAGACTGTTTTCACGACTGACGAGCGTGGATCGGAGAAAATGTACGAGACGATCATATAGTCACGAAATAAATTAATAAAAGATGCAAATTCATATATGCTTGGGGTGGGCTCTCGACAAATGCCAATATTCAGAGAGACACAGAGTGAGAGAGAGAGAGAGAGACGTTGGGAGAAGAGAAGGAAAATTGCGTGGACGCGCGCACGTAGAGGAAGCCCGGAAAGGTGGTACGCCTAGATTTAAGAAAATATACAACAATAAAACGTGAGCACAAGTCGACACGCGGCAACGTAGAAAAGCACGTAGCAGTGACGTGTCGAGTCGGTGGAAATCAAAGGAAAGGAGCTTCTCGGGATGAATAGGAAAGAGAGAGAGGGAGAGAGAGAGAGAGAGAGAGAGAGAGAGAGAGAGAGAAAAAGGCCATGAACAAGAAGGCACTAGAGCTCGAAGAAAATGTCGGTGCGCGATTTTTCCTTTGTACTGTCCGTGCCTCTCGCCTAAACATGTCTCCCAACAATGAAAGAAGCGCTCTTGCCCGAGAGCTATTAGCCTGACAACGTTTTGCACCCGCAGCATCTCCGAGTAATTAAACGTCAATCGGATATTCCAGACAACGCTCGTAAATTTTCCCAGACCGGAAAATAGAAAACACGTGCCGACGCTTGGGACAGAATGCGCTCTCTCAAGTCTTAAAAACTTTTGTGCGGACACGAGCGAAGGAAAGAAGCTTTCGCTACGCACGCTACTTGTCATTTTCTACTTAGTCCGTTTCATTCCTTCTTCCGTTATCAAAAAATTATTATATTATATTAAACTATAGTATACACGATAAAATGATATATAATACTCGTACCAACTCGCTACCAACATCAGGCATCTTTAATATCGAGAAAAAAGATGAAGAAAAAAAGAAGAGGGGAAGGAAACTAATGATTATAAGGCTAATTTACAACGAAGCTATGTAAAAGTATTTATCATAATAGAGTAGATCTCTACGTGAAACAAATAGTCTCTTGAAAAAAGTGTTAGGCAATGAATTCCCCCAGACCTTCACCTCATCGCCATCGGATCTTCTTCTGTGCCGAGCAGACGTCGCTTCGTCGCACATCACTTCCCATTCATGCTAATTCCCAAAACATACCTTTGTACATTTTCACTCTTCCGCTAACTTCACATTAGTCCCCTCTTCCAATCCCCCCCCCCTCACCGCCCACTCGCGCGACGCTCACTCACACTTCAGCTCACTATCCCGTTCTCCCGATACTCCAATTAATTTCGCAGTATCGAGGTTCAGTGGTTATTAAAGTCAGAGTGGGTAGGAGGCAGCGTAAAATGCGCCATAACAGGCGAAAAAGGAGGAGGAAGAGCATTGAAAAAGAGAAAAATGGTGAACAAAGTGAGGGTAATTTTCATGTAAATGATTACGAGGTGGTGATAGTAGCAGTGGATTGATGCAGCGTTACAAAAGTTCGCCGAGCGGTGACTAATGCCGGCGGGGTTGGGTGGTTGGTAGTCCTACGAATGCCCCCGGCCCCTTTTTCTCTGAAGCGCCATGTTTTTCAAATTTCTATTAAGAAAAGAGCGAGGAGAGAGGGTACGAGAAAAATATCGTGAATAATGGTAGACGCGTAGGGGTCAGTCGGTTTTTCCTAAAATAAAACTCATAAACACAGCTTCCAGCTTTTCCAAAGGCAATCAAGCTCCCAGTCATAAAAGTAACAAGAAAATAAAAGCGATACGAGAACGAGCCTTTTTTTCCCGTGTAACTCGACATTTTCAACGCGCGCTCGCGCGTGTACACACACACACACACACACAGACAGACACAGAGAGAGAGAGAGAGAGAGAGAGAGAGAGAGGGCGTGTGTCCACTCAATGTAGCGTATCGTTACAGGAGAAAAAGTCACGTATCGCAGTGCCGTTAAATTGCTTTTCTCTCACCGGAAAAAAAATTCCTCCTCTTCCACCCCGCTAACCCCCGTGGACTACATCTTCTCTGTGCCGCAGCTCGCTCTACATACGCCTACGCGTGTGTCCTGCCGCGAGCGTGGCAATAGCTGTGGCGATGATGGAGGGAGGGGTGGTGGTGGTGTCCTTTAAAAAGACGCGATGCCCGCGCTCCAGTCCAAGGATTCCCGGGTAATTTCGGTAAAAGGGTTTCCCTCCCCACTTCGGGTGCACCTGCCTCAGGGTCTCACGGCTAAAAGCCAGTCAGGCGGGCCGAGTATCGCGGCCGAGGGGCAGCGACCGGGAGCGAGGGAATGAGAGAGATTTCTCTGTAAATGAAGAGAAAAACGAGATAAAAGAGCGAGGGTGGAAAAGAGGGGCTAGACCGCATTTTATCGGCAGCGTACATTCCTAATTCCCTGTAGTTGGTATTCTGCTTTTCGACGTGGACCACCGCCCACCCTATTCTCTTTACCTCCTGGTCGCAAGGATGAATATGAATATATACGCGCACAAATGTGCTTTATTACGGAAATTCGCCAGTACCGTACTTCGGTCGCGATTTATGTCCTATTTATAATAATAATAATAATAATAATAATAATAATAATAACAATAGATTGCAATCAACATTTGGTAAATATTCATTTTTGTGCTTTTCCTGAAATCAAATGCATTATTAGTTTGTGTAGTGCTCATGCGCCACCATTGTGGAGCGATTTTATTTAGGGCTTGTTCGCGCACTTTCACCTCGTTAACAGGCTCTTACGACCATTGGGCAAGTCCAAGTTTAAATTCGAGGGTCAAAAGTCGTGAGAAGAGCGAAGAGGGTTTGTGGTATCGGTAAGGAGAGAGTCACAGAAGAGGGGACGCCACGTTCGAGCTACTCAAAGCTCGCGAAATAGTTATGATTGTTGTAGAAAATCGAGTTCGGGAAGCGATATTTTATTTATTCTAGGCGCAGATCTGTATGTCAAAAAAAAAAAAAAAGCAAAAAAAAAAGGGCAAAGGGCTTTGTACAAAAGGCCTGATTTCATGTTCTGCACCCTTCATCGAACGCTATTTACACAAAACATTTTTCGCTCAATAGAGGCGTACGAACGAGCGAGCGTCGACTCTCTCAGCTCGGAGAAATGTTTCGAGCCTTGGCGGCACTATTAAATGCGCAAATTAAGGTACAGGAATCGAAATGTCGGTCCTTGGGGCGAATTCTGATATGACGCTGGTGGCTTTCAGTCGTTTGTGGCCTCGTGCCTCCTACTCTCCCATTTGCCGCCGCTGCCATCCCTTTCTACTCTTTTGTAATGCGTGTGTCGCTCCGCCACCTCGGCATCTCCATTATCTCGCGTTCTTTTGTGTCACAAGTGAACCCGCACTTTCGACCACGAGGACAGGAGAAACTAGAGAGATAGAGATTGGTGGGGGGGGGAGGGGGGGGAGGGGGGGGGGGGGGGGGGGGGGGGGGAAGACTTGCCATTATATTCGCCGAAAATCCCTCAATCATGTTTCAGTTCATAAGCCACGCGGGGACTCTCTGGAGTATTCGCTCCCCTCATTTTCCTCTCTCATCCGATATTTATCGATTACGGCGAGTCAACATTTTCGCCTCGATTTTATTTATACCAAGTGCGGAGCCAGAGCAAGCAACCATATATTTATCATCAGCGATCTGTCACGCTCGATGGTAATTGGTCAAGGATGAAAAGGATCCATAGTTATTTCAGCTGCGCGAGTTATTTATCTTGCATAGACCGCGCCGATTTCTTCCTCCTCCCTTTATTAAGTGCCATTACATTTCGATCCGTAACATATTAACTGAGACGGTAATCTATCGGCTGTTGGCATCCGTCACGCTCGGCATATAAAATATCCCATATAAAAGCTCTTTAATTTCCACTAAATTGCCTCGCAAACAAATTGATCCCGAAAGGGTGTAAGCTTCCATAAAAATTTGGCGAAATAATCTCGTATTGCTCGGAAAATAATGAAAATAAAGAAAATAACGAGGATAAAGTTGTTTATGTGCCAAAAAGTAAAATAAGTTAGGTTTTCTTGTTCTCCTGCTCTCCTTGTTCCTCCTCCTCCACCATATCAATTTATACTCATAAAAGGTAAGAGTATTTGAAAATATTAAGTCCATTAAACAAGTATAAATCTTTTTTTTTTTTTTTTTTTTTTTTTTTT
>NW_011948426.1:4441535-4448126 GCF_000503995.2 Ceratosolen solmsi marchali | reverse complement strand
AAAATAGTAAATTTTTTTTTTTTTTTTTTTTTTTTTTTTTTTTAACGTATCATCGAAGATTGCAACTGCAAACACTTGAACAACTCAAATTCGTCAAATCCCCCTCTCCCGCCCTTCGCTTACGATATCGATAAGAAATTTAAAAAAAAAGGGGGGAAAAGGTCATTTTCAACGATGTATTTTGGAATTCCTTCCGCGATAAACAATCATAAATACGCTCGCGTAACAGCGTAACAACGTAACGGCCCGTTACAGCATCAATCAGGGCCTCAATTAGTTAATTAATATGTCATCGTTTATTCACGACATTCTATTCTCCGATTTCGACCGACGACGATTCTCTAGCAAATACTCGCGCCGCATTCGCTCGCATCTCAATGCGCGAATAAAATCTTTTCCAATTGCCAACCGAGTGCTGCAGGCGCCGATAGACATCTCGTTACCTAGAATAATTGGACATATATATACCCTTTGGAGATTCGCCGTCCGCGACGATAAAGCACAATCTCGCCACGCGCAATAACAACATTGTGATGTGGAAGAGGTAAATGGCGTCGGCGGGTAAGTGCGCATCATCTTCACGGGGATGGATAACGGGGAGACACGTTGAGACAGAGCCGACACAGAGCCGACACAGATCCGACACAGAAAAGCTTTTAAAAGTAGATACAAGTATAAGCAGCAATTGCAAGTGTAAGCGAGAGCGAGTGATGGTGCCCTTAAAAGATAAGGGAGTATGAGATAGGATGAGATATCGAGGTGGTCGTGGTAGTGGTAGTCGTAGTGGCAGTGGTAGATGTGATGTAGTCGTCGTCGCCTCCACCCAGCCCCACCCCACACCCTTTCTACATGTCGTCTGTAGCGTGCGAACAAACGGCCGGAGGTTGTAGAAAAGCCCCGCTTTCCCACGTGCGCACGAGGAAGTGGCTTCGACTCGCTCGCGCAGTTCGCAAACAATTAGGCGGCTTAATTGAACGTGCGACTGGCCTCGGCGCCGCGTTACACTCCCCCCCCCCCTCAATCCCCACCACCTCTTATCCTATCCAGTCGCGCGCAATTCAATTAATAAACCGGCTTAATTCGCGCTTCCGGCCACCCAGTTGCCGGCGCGCCTGCTCGCCAGCCAGGGACGCATCATCTTCGCAGTCAGCCCTCGTGTTCTACTCGGTTAATATTGGCGCGTCGCGGCGCCTGGGAGAGAAGGGACGCGAGGACGATGCAGCCGATGGCGCCCGGGGTCAAGGGAAAACTATCCTCTGCGTCCCCGTCCTTCGCGTCTACGTGTTCTTCATGGGGGCGGTGACCCCGCGTAAGGCAGTCATACGCGAGAGAATAACCCACCGACCTCTCTGGAGCACTCTAGGGGCCGACCGATAACTTCCTTGGGTGGGCCCCGCTGGACTCGTGATTTTCTCGCGGTTCTTGCTTTGCTCATCTTCTCCGTCTCCCATCCTCAGCAATCCCAACTCCGTAATTAGGCAAACGAAGTTTCCGAGCGCTCGAAAGATGAAGGAGTAGTAGTAGTAGTAGTAGTAGTAGTAGTAGTAGTAGTAGTAGTAGGTAGTAGGTAGTAGTAAGAGGAAGCGTGCGTGCTCGGTGATACACAACATCACATGCGACGTTTATTGCATCCTACAGGCCGCCTTCTCTGTCCTCCTAATCGACTGGAATTGTAAAAAAAAAGCCCAACCGACGGATGGCCGGCGGGTTGGTGGTGCGGGATGGGTACTGGGAGTCGTGCGCGGGACCGACATTCCCGCGCAGGTCAAGAGAGGAGCAGCGGCGGAATTCTTCTACCTGGCAACGTGACTTAGTAACATTATAGGCGCTCGCGGTTGGGTGAAAGCGCTGTGGGCCAAGAGGGGGCGGCATTGGAAAGAAGCGTGCACCGGGTTGTTTTAAGCCCAAGGGGATTGGGGCTGCATTTTGCCTCGTGCACGCGCGTGTGCTACCGCCGCCGTCCGTGCCTACCTACCTGTTGAGCCCTCGCGACTCGAATTATTCTACGCGCCTCGAGGGTGGCTTTCGAGGGAGCCTCGAGGCCACCAAGGATTTCCCAATTGTCCAGGTCGCCCGAGTACCGACAGTTTACATCTCGTAGAGAGCTGCTTCCCTCGGAAATTCGATGCGACGTTCACCGCCACCGCTGCCGCTGCGATAAGACACGAGTAGTGGCTGCCGGGGCTGGGGAAGAAGGGAGGTCGAATATTGCTTGCCCTTTCAAAGAGAGAGATTGAGAGATTGAGAGAGTGAGAGAGAGAGAGAGAGAGAGAGAGAGAGAGAGAGAGTGAGAGTGAGAGAGCCGAGGCTACGATCGGATTTTGATTTATCGCGGGGTTGTAATAGGAGTCCCGGGACTGCGGATAGCTTTACGTCGACTCTGCAGTTTGTCGAGTGCGCGTACACTTTTAAGCGAGTGGGACAATTAGCGTGTCGTGTCATTTCATTTTGGCCGGGCGGGGTTGGGAAGCGTTGAATTATCGTTGGGCAAATAGTCTTAGCGAGAAGTTTTGGAGAAACTCGATGCTTACTTAGACCGTTGCTATTTGTTTTTCAACCATCCCGTAGCCAGAGTTGGTGTCTAATCGTGAGATTTTTTTTTTAGCGCAACCAATTGCAAAACAATCTTGATTTGCGGTATTATCACGTGCTTTTCCAAGTTGTACTCTTTGGCGTCAATGAATGCCAAAGGAATGCCATTTAATGACAATTTGCCTCGTAAAGGGCTAATTAAATAACGACTTAGTATATAATGCGTTGGGATCTTTTGACAAACGCTCGTCGAGCGAATAATTTGCAAAATAGTCGCGGCGAGGCGCCATAAATAAGTTCGGAGGCGCGCGCGACTCATCGTGGCCATAGCGTATGCCAATTGAAATGAGTAGGAGGAAGTTCGTTGATAAATGAAAATTGTGAATTAACGAGACATAATGATTTTGTCAACAGAACATTCGGCGGCCCAGGAACGGAACACCTTGGAAATCCTGCCAAGCGGGAAGATTCAAACAAAACCGGTGGGATCGAGCATTCTCATGACCTGCAAGCCTCGAGTTGCCGACACGAAACTCATTTCGAACATTCGATGGATCGACCCGCATAACAATTCTATCGAGAGCCTCAAGTATGTATCTCTTTTTGCCCTTTGTCCTTCTTTGTCCCCGTCTATCGTACTTTAATCTCTTTCTCACGATTATCAATAAACAGCGAGTCGTAGCAACAGTTTGCTTTTACATAATAATTACACAGAGTAAAAGGTACTACAATGACATTCTAAATAACAATGAAAACGAAAGTAATAAAAAAAAAAAAAAAAAAAAAAAAAAAAAAAAAAAAACATGAGGAAATAAACAAAACATGAGCAAGAAAAAATCACTACGAATTAATTAATACTTCTTTTCCAATTTTTCTCGTATCCAATCAATGGTACGGCGAATGTGTTATTCGTTGTTTCGAGAATACCCGCATTACGATCGCGCTTACCCTTCACCCCACCCCCCACCCACCACCATGCAAATCCATAACTTATCCTCATTATATCGCTGCACGCAATTTGATAATACGCAAATATATAAATACAAGATACATGAAAAATGGAAAAGGATATTAAACCATTGACAGGGGCACACAACAGAGCACTAATCAATCGTATTTCTCGTTTCTTTTTGCACACAGACTCGTCGTTTTGCCGCTCGACAGGCAAGTATTCGTACCATCAACAAACACGCAACTAATTGCTCACGCGTAAGGTTGAGAGAGTTCAACGAGAGTTACTCATATATGTCACCTTATGTTCTCTCTCTCTCTCTCTCTCTCTCTCTTTTTTTTTTTCTTCTTCAGCCCCCGTAAAACAAGCGCGCAACCGAATATTTTATCAATATTTTTGTCTATTTTACCCCCCAAAACCTTTTATTTTTTAAACGTTCGATCTGGCTTTACCATTCTTTTGCTTTCATATTGTACACAATTTACAAATTTGTGCTACTTTGCAGTCCTCCAACGCCTTCATTCATTCCGCATTATTGTATTGGGAACCTTTTTCGAACCATTAACTCTTGTTGTAGTATTATTGTACTTAAGGGGGCACATAAAAGTCATATTACCGAGCATTTTATTACCGATAACCGAAAATTATTATAATAAAAATTGGTTTTTGTATGAGAATAGAAAGGTGGGTATTTGTTTAAAATAATAGCTTTGGACAAATTACAGTTATAATGAAAAATATTCTCTCTCCATTTGTAAATGTTTTTTTTTTATTGAATATATATCGTCGTATCTGGCAATATATTTATCCGAAAGCTTTTCGTCAACAGCTTAGCAAAATAAAAATAAAACAACGAACAAAACAACAACAACAACAACACCAAAAACAACAAATAAAAAACAAATAAAGAAAAACGAATTTCCAGTTTTCATATAAATACTGTTTTTTTTATTTTATTTTATTTAATCTTTTTATTCGTTTTTCTTTTGCTTTTTTCTTTTGCTTTTTTAAAGAATCGGTAGAGATATTATGTTCGATAAAGCACACTTAATTAATTCAACAAATTAAATCGCAAATGCTATCAAAAGTACTATAAAAATTAAATATTAACTAAAATAAAATATCTTTTGCAACTACTTGTTTGAAAGAAAAAAAAAAAATAAAAATAAAAGAAAAGTAACTCGAATCTTTATTTATTTTTATCACCGCTCCATTAACTTCTTTATTATTAATGTTAACAATCGATAATTCCATCACTATTTATTACTTGATTATTTGATTTTCAATGCGTTTTTTCAAAATGTCACATGGGGCGTACATTTTCACCCTTCGTTCACACACATTTTCGTTGCAGTAACAGTTCGTGTTCATCTTGTATGTCTGTTCATCTCGGTCTTCGGCTTAGATCTTTCCATTTCAAAAGGACAATTAATTATTTCTGGTCTGGCCTGCAATTACGCATTCGCAGTTTATTTCATTAAAACGCACAACGCAATAGTACTTCCATTTCTCTTCTCATTCATCATCGCATCAACTCACGTCGCCCCATAATTTATCGTTACTTTCATTTATCCCTTTCCTTTAATTCGCCATCCTTCTCTTTTTCACTAGTGACGGACAAAAATATATTCATTGTTTCCTAAAACAAACAATTTTTTAATACATCCTCGCAACGTTTATTTTACTCTTTTTATCACCGTCGTTTACATTTTATTTATAATCTTCTTCTCATCCCAGCCTCGATAAATCCCGTTGAATTCATCGATTCATACATGACGAGTTTAATCAATAATATTTTCATCGCAATAGGTCGCCCAGCTACTCGAAGCCTTCGATGTACACGGAAATCCATCAGGACAGCAGCCTCTCGCTCTTCTTCAATTCTTTAAAGGAGGAACAAGCTGGAAAATACATATGCAGCGCACATTATGCCAATATCAATCTCCTCAGCGTGGAAGTGATTATCGATACAATAGGTGAGCTTTGAAATATTTATGATTAGATTTTAATACTTGTTATCTTGAGAGATGATTACAATGGAGCTCGTGACATTGTTTTGAAATTTTTGACATTTAAGGTAATATACTGTATTAAAATGTGCCAACCTTGGGCCAATTTTAAGGGAAAACTTTTTATTTCCGTAAACTCCGTAAGACGTAAAATTTAATTTCTAATGTATTTGATTATTGCCTCGGCTATGAAAATATCTTTAAACTTACATTTTTGTAATAGTTTATAAACATCCCAAAGTTGTAACCGATAGAAAATAATAATAATCAATGCATATGCAGCCAATGTCATTATTAATGATAATATTCGTCACTAATCAATGCGCAATTGGCAATTCGAGAAGCCAATAAGCGAACAAGTCAATTATTAGTCTAATTAAATAATTTTCACTAGTCGCCATCACGTGGGATGACGCGCCGGAGAATCAATTCCCCATCCTCGGAGAGGACTTTGCAATAAAGTGCAAAGTTCGTGCAAGGCCTTCACCCACCGTCGACTGGCTCTACAATGGCGAAGTTATCAGAACCAATGATCATTACGTAATTGAAACTCATGCGCTCAAGATCAAGAATGTCAAGGAATCCGACGACGGTGTTTACACGTGCAGAGCCTCCGTTACCGAGACCGGCGAACTTCAAGAGCGAACTATTCGTGTCGAGGTATGTCCTTACGAATATTCCCCAATGACCATTGAGCAGTAAATTTTTTCCGACTCGCCTATCGAGTATCGAATTCAAATTTCGTGCCGGCAAATTAAATATTAATCTAAATTTTTTTTTTTTTTTTTTTAACACGTCTCATTTTAATCTATCACTTATTTTTAAATAATATTAAAAATCCGCAAAATTGTCGTTTTTAATGCGTTACGGATTTTTATATTTATTATGGAATTATTGCGTAGTATGTATCGATCTATCGAATAAATAAAAGTAAAACATAAAAGTTAAAACGTATAGGGTGGTTTTGAAAACAAATTTAAACGCATAAAAAAATTACTCGATAAATTTATATGTCCAAACTGTACGTGAAAATAATATGATAAAGCTCCTAACGCCTTTTATTATTATTATTATTATTATTATTATTATTATTATTAT
>NW_011948426.1:4412848-4441488 GCF_000503995.2 Ceratosolen solmsi marchali | reverse complement strand
AGTAGTGATTATTTAATAAAATAGCGACGGTTTTATTGGTTAAAAACGAATAAATGGATATTGTGTTATGTTAAGGTAATCTTGGATTTGAATATTAGTTTTTACATTAGACGCTTAGTGAAAAAATTGTTGAAACTTATAAAATTCCGTCTTCTTCAAAGAATCATTGAGGAATACTATAAAGATAAATGAGTTCTCGTGTTATAAGAGGCGTTTATTGTGATTTCACAATGATTTGTAGTATACTTTTAAATTTCTTTTGTTCGATTTCCTTTCAATCATCGCTATCGAAAATTCATTAATTAATCACGACTATTTAGCACTGGAAAAGGACGTCGTCAGTTAAAAAAAAAGATATATATATATATATATATATATATATATATATATATATACTGTACAAATATACAGAAACATTGGCAATTTTACATATTAGGCCACAATGGTAACAATAATTATTCGATATTTACATGTTTCGTTAATCGTTTAATAGTGAAACTTGACAATCAAAATATTTCGTTTCATTCTATAATCGCTCGCAGGTGCACACGAGACCCAAAATCAAAGAATTCGAAAATCCCCTGAGAGAGGTGACCGAAGGCGACAACGTCAACATCGTTTGCAACGGCACGGGCAAGCCGCCACCAAAGTTCGCCTGGATCAAGACCATGACGAAAGAGAATCTGGCGACGGCCGATCGTTTTGGCGTAAACAAGGACACGGGCGTCCTCACTATCACGAACGTGAGACGCGAGGACAGCAGCGAGTACCAGTGCACGGCCTCGAACGCCGCTGGCATCACCACCATGAACATCCAACTAAACGTCCTCATCAAGCCCAAGATCATGGAGTTCCTCAATCAGACCGTCGGCCAAGGGGGCAATGTCACCCTCTCCTGCAAGGCCTTTGGCAGACCACCGCCAAGCATAATCTTCCGCAAGCACACGACTTCCAATCCGTACACCATCGGCGCCCAAATGAACGACGACAGGATCATTCTCAATAATAGATTTGACGATCAGAATGACGAGACGATCGGAGAGCTGAAGATCGATCAGGCCTTAAGGTACGAAAGCTCTGAAAATATTCGACTTAAAATTAATTATATATCCTCCTCCCCCCACCCACCCACCCACCCACCCAATTAGCTCACCAGCACGAAAGCTATTATAATAAAGGTTTTTGGGAGGGCGACGAGCAGTTTCCTTAGGCCCTTTAAATAAACACGTATCAACGCTCGCTTCTTCCCACTTTCTCTCCTCCATACGGACAAATAATGCCGTTGTAGCGCCAATACTCTAGACGAGGCGATACGATTAATAACGAAATAACCTCTTTTATCCGCAGATCTAACGACGGCATGTACGAGTGCATAGCAAACAATAAGGGCGGCATTGCATTCAAGAACGGCCATCTGACCGTCGAGTTTCCGCCATCCTTCGCCTCGATGAACAATCGGACGATTTGGTCGTGGGACGCACGGCCCGTGAACCTCACTTGTATCGTCGAGAGCATACCAAACGCGACGATTCGCTGGACTTACTACGGGGACCAGAAGGTCGAGAACGATCCTCAAATTAAAATCATCGGCAACGGTCCCATTTCCCATCTGCTCATAATACCCGTGAGCAAACGATATTACACTCAGTACAAGTGCATAGCCAACAACCGATACGGCGAGGCCTTTCACTTATTGGAGCTGAGGGATGCGCCCAAACCGACGGAAATACCTCAAGTCAGGATGGTAGAGACGACCGCGACAACAATAACATTTAATATTGTGCCCCCTGTAGCGCCGGACGATCTGCCGATAAGAACCATCATCGTGCAGTATAGAAAGCAGGATACGGGTTGGAATACAGCACGCAACAGGACCTGGGCCGTCGGTGAGCCTCCAATGCTTAAGAATATAAAAAAAAAAATCACTAGCTTAAACGTGCCCACCCTCCCTTCCCCCAGCTACCACCACCACCCCACATATATACTATCTGTACACTCGTTCTCGTCCGTTAGAAAAAACGAGAGAAAAGAAAAAGAAAGCTACTTTTGCCTGCTTTTTCCCTCACTCCCTCCCACCTCTGGTATATTTAAATCCAGGAGAGAGAGAGAGAGAGAGAGAGAGAGAGAGACAACGTTTTTGTCTTTTAAGTAGAACAAGTGTTTTTACCACATTATTCAAAAATTTCATTTTAACATTAGCCATGTGAGTTTAACCCATCTTCTATGAAAATAAAATCAAATCTCTTTAATTACGGATTATCAACGATTATGGCATTATCGCTTTGCATTGCTTTCGCTAGATTATTTAATCGATTCACGATTGGATCTTCCACGCTAGCCAAGTGCCGCAGATCGATGATATATCCGACTTTTGTCAATGGATGCTGATGTTTTATTTTTCTCCCCTCACCCCGCTCGTCCCCTACCACGCATACCTCGCCACACCCCATTTCAGGCTCTCACGGCATCTACGTGGTCGAGAATTTGGAGCCCCAGACGAATTACGAGTTTCGGTTTGCCGCCTCGAACGAAGCCGGTCGCGGCAACTGGGGCATGAACAAGCGCTTCTCGACGACGATGCGAAGCGTCCCCGGACTGGCCCATTTCTTGCCCACTCCCGAAGGGGCCTACATTCTCTCCCACTACCACGACAAGTACAATGCCAAGTGGTCGGTAGCACCTGACAACGGAATGAGCATCGACTACTACGAGGTTAAGTGGTGCAAGGTCAAGAAGTACACCGGCGACCAGTGGGAACTCGTGGAAAACACTTGCCACAGCAAATTCGAAACGAAGCGCGACACGTGGATTTCGGGACTTTATCCCGATACTTACTACAAAATCGAGCTGCGGGCCCATAATGAATTGGGCTTTGGCGCCCCCGCAAATATCACGATTAAGACTACGAGAGGTAATTTTTGTCACCCTATATCTATCATCATTAAAATCTCCATCCCGTGTCTTAAGAACTATTTGAGCATTTTTTAATTTTTATTTAATTTTCTTGTTCTTTTTTGTTTTCTCCTTTACTATTATTACTATTATTATTGTTGTTGTTATTATTACTATTATTATTATTATTATTATTATTATTATTATTATTATTATTATTGTTATTATTATCATCGTAATTATTATTATAATCATTGTTATTGCTATTACTATCGTTATTATTTATTATTTATTATTACTAATTATTTATTCACCATTATTGTACACCAGTGTACACGAGTACCGTTTTATTTATTTATTTATTTATTTAATTCTTATTATCGTTCGTTTGTAAATCGTATCCCCATTATTTTTCATCCGTACTTGCATTTTACTTGTTTTTCTATCTCCGAATATGCATATTCACGTTTAAAAATTAGCACTCGAACGGTATTAAAGTGTCGATAATGATGTAAAAGTTGTTACGTACGTGTAAGTGCATTGATCACGTAACTGGAGTGTAGACTGGTACGTACAAGGGAGACGTCGGGGATATTTATTTAAATTCGAGTCAAAGCTAAATCGACGTGTATCGCTCGGTCCTTTTCTGTCCACCCTTTCAACACAAGCTTTTTATTATCCAGAATCTGAGGGCTTTGTAGTGGATGCACATATTACATCTGACGGAGTCGCTATCCAGCTCACCATGAAGGTCGTTGCCGCCACATTAACGATCTTATCATTAGTAATTTAAAGAAAAGCGCCATCAAGACTTTAAAAATAAAGACAACGACGAACGGGATTCGAATTTTAGCATTCGACGAAGTGACAATGAAAACGAGTTTACGTACGCTCCGCAAAGTAGATCAACAGAAAAATGAAAAAAAAGGAAAAAAAAAATTAAAAAATAAAAATTAAACAACTTATTACGCATAACACTGGGTATACACATAATTTTGAGTAGCTGGAACGTGTATGTTCTTTGCATTACGCTAGGGTCAAAGATCATTTTAGATGTTTAACGTCTCTTCCAGATTCGTTTCAATGTTATTTTCCGCCGACTAACGTATTCCACAGATCTACGTTCTTTATTCCGAAAAAGAACGAGAGAGAGAGAGAGAGAGAGAGAGAGAGAGAGAGAGAGAGAGAGAGAGAGTGAGAGTGAGAGTGAGAGTGAGAGTGAGAGAGAGAGCCATTGTCCGCTAGATAAATGTTACGCCAAAGGCGGAAGAAAAATAATAGAGGATTAAAGTTGTGCGATTAGTTATTTTCAATTCTCACCTCTATTGTACGCGATATTAATGTGCAGAGAACAAGCGCGAAAATCAATCACCATTCATCAATTACATTAGCTTAGGATCGTATTAAAGATTTATGGTATACATTCCGATGCGAAGAGAAAGCGAGATAGGTGAATGAAAGAAAGAAAGAGAAAAAAAAAAGAAAGAGAGAGTGAGAAAGAGTGAGAAAGAAAGATTTCAAATCCCGTCGATATTCGACGGATAATCAAGCGTGTATTTATAGAGTTTGCATTGAATGCTCATTATTATAAACGTACTGGTACGTTTCATATTTACTTTGCTACACTCACAAGCGGATCTTGTAATTCTTTTTTTTTTTTTTTTTTTTTTTTTTTTTTTATATAAAATATATATTTGTTTGACATCTCTTTTTATTCTCGCATAAGTCATACGGGAGTGCGTTCTTCGTGTTGTGCTCTATACAAACGAGTCTTGTTAAAGTAAAGTAAATAAATAATTAAGTAAATAATTAATAAACAAAAAAAATAAATAAATAAGTGAAAAAAAATAAAATACAAAGAAAGAAAAAAAGAAAGAAAAACGTTAAAATCAAGATGCCTTACATTGCCAAATGCCTAGTGTTTACGAATAGTTTCTCATGGGCGAGAAAAATTTTGTCAAAGGCTGGAATCGTATTTTTAGAGAATTTTTACGTAGTATTGAGATTATATAAATATAGGAGCTCTATTTACATTCAAGAGCATCGGTACTTTTTAATTTTTCTTGATGAAACTTTACTTATCAGGATTAATACTAAACTATTTCTTTTAAAATATTTAAAACATTCGTAAGAGTGCCCACTAAAACTAACCAAAATTTATTTATTTTACGGATAAAAGCACTTTCTATATATATATATATATATATACATATATTTTTTTTCTCCATTAATTATGCATCATAACCAATAATTGTTTGTAAGACAACAAATTGACGGATGCTGGATGTTAAATTAGTGTTAACGGAATACTATACCGTACATTTGTCTCGAAAAAAAAGAAAAAGATCTCGCTAAAAAAACAAAAAAAAAACAAAAAAAAAATAAAAACAAAAACAATAATCATATATCTCTTAATACAAAATTCTTAAAAAAAATTTTTTTTTTTTATCTAATTTACTTTATTATATTTCATTATCATTTTCAAGAACTTTTTTTTCCCTATATTTTTTTCACGCCCCCCTCCACTCGCCCCCTTAACTTTATATCGTTTTTCTTCTTCTTTTGAATCTAATCAGTCACTAGTTGTCTGCTTGTCTAGAAATATTTGTCCGTCGAACCGCGGTTTTAGAGCGCATTATTTGTCCAACCTTCCTTAGACAATTACGATTCATTATATTTTATTGCTCGACATGGCAACCATGAATGTTACTGCATTAGGGCTATTCTTACTATGCAGATCATTAATTTTAGCACTTAGTCAATATTTTAATTAATAAGTAATCAACGACATAATATGAAAAACTTTTCACGTATTCTGTGTTACTTTATAAGCACTAGTGATTGACGTCACGCGTCGTCATACATAACGTCGCAGCACAAACGCACAAACGCCCTAATTATTGACACTGTCGTGGCGGCAATGAGTCTGCATAAAAATATCCTTCAAAAATATCCTATTGCTTGCTAAAGCCGAAATTCGACAGTGTTGGTAAAATATTGGCAGGAATGAGGTTAAGCTCGTCGCACGTTGCAAGCTGCTTCGCCGAAGCATTGGCAGCCTCATTTAATTACGACTAAATTTTACTTTTCCCGTTTTAATTATCGCGCTTCCACGACCAATTGGACAACTTAAAAGAAACGGAATAAAACCAAAAACAAACAAAAAAAAAAACAAAAAAAAAACAAAAAAAAAAACAAAAAAAAACAAAAAAAAAAAAGAAAAGAAAAGGAAAAAAAAAGAAGAAAATTTACGAACATCAGCGTTGTCTGGGAATTTTCCGTCGGTCTAAAATGGAATTTGCGTCGCGACGTCGTTTCCATATTTGCCCCTGCAAAATCGACGCCGCGACGCGACCTTCTGCAACGCGATGCATGGCATGCGCTTGATTGTTGTTTCACTTCTTTTTCATTTTCTTTTTTTTTTCTTTTTTCTATTTTCCTTATTTGTACACTTTTTTCTCTCTCATTTTTTTTACTCTCGATGTAACGCCGTGTCTGCATCACTGTGTTTTAAGTTAAGTAAGTAGCGTCGTTTGCCTGCTTTATAGCGCCGATAAATTTTACGCAAAGGCGACGGATGGACATTTCTTAAAAAAAAAAAAAAAAAAAAAAAAAAAAAAAAAAAAAAAAAAAAGACTTTCAAGATGCAAAATTTATTGGAATTACTTCCGTTTTACGGGAGCGATATCGCCGTGGAAATTAATACATGTCCGGTGGAAAATACATGCGCTTTGAGAAATGTAAGAGCTTAGCTGATTTTTATTCTCGTTTGGTGTATACACAACTTTCGACGCTATTATTCGTAAAAACAGTACTTATTAAGTATTGCACGATTAGCTCGCAAAGTTTACGAAATGTATACACACGATCTTGATAAATCAGTTTCAAAGGCTTTTTTCTTTTCTTCAAATTGCATTATATTTTTATCGACGATTATTAATTACGGGCACTGAATTTTCTCTCCCGCTTTTATTTTACGATTAGAAATATTTACTTTCCTTATGTTACAACAATAACAAAAAAATAAATAAATAACTAAATAAACGAAATAAAAACAAATCGTAAAAATAAAAATAATAACAAAAAATAAAATAAACAAAATAATAAAATAGGCCGACTTATTGATACGGTAAACTCGATTTAGATGAAAGAGAAAGATAAAATAATGGTTTAGAGAAGTGTAGAATTGGTCCTAGTAATTGGCGTGAAAAAGCTTGGCTTCGAACTCGAGACTCGTAAAGGGAAATAAATAATCATCCGTAGAGTTAGCAACGAGTACTTTGACGCCGACGACGACGACAACGAATACTACCATTACTACTACTACTACTACTACTATCGGTACTACTACTACTACCGTCACCACTACTACTCGAATACTACCATTACTACTACTACTACTACTACTATCGGTACTACTACTACTACCGCTACTACCATCACCACTACTACTACTACCATCACCACTACTACCACCACCACCACCACTACCACCACCACCACCACCACCACCACCACCACTACTCGTACTACTACTACAATGGTTGCTTTATTTACGTGTCGCCAGAGTGTGGATTCGATGAGAATAACGATTGAGAGTAATGTGAGACTCTCCTGGCTAACGACAGTTAGTTTTACGAAGCTCGAGCTCGTTTCCATAAATAGATCGCAAGCCTTAGACGGCCGTTTGTGTGTAAGCGCCCGAAGAGAGGAGGAAAGAATGAGGAAGGAAAATTGATGAAGGAAAATTGTACAATGGTGCATCGACACTGCGTCCCTCGACGATTGTACAGAACACGATGAGCGTGGAAGGGAGCGAGCGCGATGGCAAGCGCCGATGTGTTGAAGCAGCATATTACGCCTCATCTACCACCTTCTCCTCGAGCTTTCTTATTTCACTTGGGTTTGGCAATTCCGTTGGGAGAGCGGAGTGTAGGTGGAGCCAGAGACACGAATTACGTACTTTTAGTCTAGCTGTACTCGTAATCGTATTAATCGACTTGACTCACCATTCGCTATGGCGAAAGCTCGTTTATGAGAGATTACTCGGCGATGTCGAGTTATTGACGCGCTTTTCTCGTCGCATGACGTGCACCGAGCACGTGGAGTTTGAGGCCGTGAAGCAGGCAGACGCGCGCGCGCGCGCGCGCCCTTAATGCAACGAAATTACACCCACACAACTGATATATATATAAAAGAGAGAGAGAGAGAGAGAGAGAGAGAGAGAGAGTCTTTTTCCCATGGCATGAGAAAAATCTCCCCGTACATATAAATCACGTAATTCAGTGGTCGTCTTATAAGCGTTTATAGATGTCTGTGTTCTTGGCTAAAGCCAGCATATATACGTATAAAGCAATGAATAAGTCCTTTTTCTGCGGAGCATTTATTACTGTAAATAATACACACACTTATAAATAGAGAGCTGGAAAAAAAACAAAGAAGAAACGAAAAAAAAAAAAAACCAAAAAAAAAAATATCGAAAATACATAGAATGTTCTGATGGAAAAACAACAACGCACTCGCATGGACCACCGATGAAGTCACTTTCAAGCGTTCCGCGTTGCGATTTTTGCATTATGGCAAAAATAATAGTACGGTTTTGCCACCGCTGTTTTGCAAATCGATCATCTCCCAAACAAATGGACGAGCTACGTCGATCTTGCACAGCTTTCTACCGCACACGTAACAGGAACACTTGCAGTGACTTTCTCGGCGCGTCCACATTTTTATTTGATTCAATACAAAAAACCGCTACGGAGTCCCGCACACGCAAATCCATCAAAGTATCGCCTCATAACAATGAGGAGTAGAGCAAATATGTTGACTGACAGATCGAATGGTAATTATGAATTAAAAGCCAGCCTTATTATTACTATTACATTTATTATTATTATTATTATTATTATTAATATTATTAATACTATTTGTTAATACTGTTACTGTTACTATTAATATTATACTAAATCGTAACAAAAGATTTTGCTTAAAAAAAAAAAAAAAAAAAAAAAAAAAAAAAAAAAAAAAAAAAAGTAAGGTGTATGGATGGCACGTGTTTGTCTTGTTGCGTAGCATTAAATATAGCGATGTAGTGTGGCGTGGCTGTTACTCTTGCTGCTACTGCTACTGCTACTGCTACTGCTACTGCTATTCTTACTGTTACTGTTACTGTTACTGGCCACTGCTACCGCTACCGCTACCGTTACTGCTGCTACTGCCGGTGGTGCTGGACCGAGGTGCAATTACGCAGAGTAGTCGTACCAGTAGACGTGTAGATTAACACACACAATCGCGTGTGCGCACTGCTCGGAAGCAAATGGTTCTTACCTTTCTCGAAGCCCGAGTTCTTACTTACTCTTTTGTCCCCCATTTACTTTTACCGTGTGTTTTCTCTTCGAGGTCCCTCCTCGTCGTCTGCCACAGCCTCTGCTCTGCCTCCTTTCATCGCACGGCAAAACGGAATAAAAACAAAAACAAAAGCATAACTAACTTACTTCGCTTATTTTCAAGTCCAAGGCCTTTTTTTCTTTGCTTTCCTTTTCATTTTTCCCGTAATCGCTCAACAGCTTCCCGGGCTCTCGACCAACCATTGCTTGTCGTTTTTGTTAACGCTTACGCTCACATCACCTCATCTCACCTCTCCCCACCCCCTATGCCCCTTTTCATTCATTCGTCCGACAATAACATCATCCGTCCATTACGCTGTTCAATATATACCAATGATAGGCACGTTTACAATGACTTCGGAGCGGCAAATTTTTGTTGAGAAACGCGCGACTCGTCGTGTCACACTCGTTCACACCAATGTGAACACGTCGTATCAATCTCGCCACATTACGGCCTTTAAATATATAAATACAATATTGTACTATAGCGATACCTTCTTCCGTCTGTTAAATTATTAGGAAATTCCTACCGTTCTACCTTATTACGAGCTGACGTTACAATACTATTTTACTTAATAATTCTATTAAAAAAAGTGAAAAAAAGATTGTACGTACGCCAGTAGTACGCTGCTTCGTCACTAATCTCACATATTTCTTCTTGTACTTTTGTTTTTTATTTGTTTGGGCAATGAGAACGTACCTGCAAGTATTTTTACCTCGATAGGAATAGATAAGGTGTGTGCACCCCAAGTTCGGTTATCAGATAATAATGAGCAATGTCGAGTCGGAACAGAGTATAGTTAAAGAATATAATAGAGCGAGTTAATCTAATAATTTTGTTCAAATTTCTTACTACTATTTATTTATTTATTTATTATTTTTTTTTTTTAAACAATCATAATCATTGATGACATCAAGATAATTTATAATAGTGTAATTTTACATGCAATTATCTCGCTTAACGAAAGTTAATTAGAATAATAAAATAAACTCTTGCGTACTCGTCGTCAAATGCTTACTTATTCCTGTAATGCGCCGACGGCTCTTGAAAGACATTAATTAATAAGCCTTTGGGTATTGAAATGAGAAAAGTAGGCATTGATACTCGGTTGTTAAATCCTAAGTATATCGAATCATTTAGAATAAAGTTCAGCTGTACTAGCGTTCTTTAACAATATATAAACATATACACCATTATGCAGAGGATAAAAAAAAAAAAAAAAAAAAAAAAAAAAAAAAAAAAAAAAAAAAAGAAGAAGAAAGAGTAGTAAAAAAAAAACAATCTACAACAAACTTGTATCGTTGAATACTCAAAAGTCTACGCATTCATTAATGATAAAAGCCAATGCATTATAATTATAGATATAATAGGCTTACGCTATTTATCATCGATATGCGACGTTTAGTTGATAAATGAGCTTTACGGATCTTATAATTAACAATTTTTGTTAAACATAGAATAGTATTGAGCGATATAGTAGGGCGGAGGAGGGAGTGGGGTAAGATGCATCGAGTACGATGCCTCGATGAAATCTTGGTATCTATCGATTCGTTAGAGAGAGATAGGGAGAGAGAGAGAGATAGGGAGAGAGAGAGAGATAGGGGGGGGGGAGAGGATTTAAGTAAACGTTTGTGGCAGTCTCAGTTAAAAATCATAACGTAACGTCTTGCAATTTGTATCGCGCTATGTATGCACAAACGTGTAAATAAATTTGAAATCATTTAAACGTGCTCATCTGCATTATCATCATCATCACCTATAACATAGGCTTAAGATCTCGTGTACGTTTTTTCCTTTTTTAATATTCAAAAATGATAAACGGATTGTTGGCAGTCTATAATAATATGCCGCCTGCCTCGTTATCTCTTATCTTCTTATTAAGATTATGTCTAAACTGTTTGGAAATGCATTAATGCGCTCACGGCACGTGTTTGGTGATGTGTCCCGGCTAAGTAAATTTGATGCGTTTATATATTTTGCTTTTCTCCAGTGTGGAGGCACAGCGCACGCAGTACCAGTACGTTTTTCGTCTTTCTCGTTTTATCGAGCTCCATCGTTTAATCCTGAACGGAAATCACCCGGTAGGAGTCCTCTATAATATTTTCATACAACAAAAGTTTTTTTTTTTTTTTTTTTTTTTTTTTTTTTTTTTATCCTCTGCGGGTCCCACATGCACGCTATTTATTTATTTATCTCGACTTCATGGCTGTCCATCCGCGCGTTAAGAGTGCGCCAACCACTTACGCATACGCATACACACACGCGCACGTACGTGTATAATTCTTGGCTTGGCGATCGATCAATCGATAAGAGTCGCTCGTCGCACAGCTAGAAACTCCATTGTGTGCGAGGTTCTATTGAAACGTCGCACGTTTACCACCACCACGTCCATGTAACCTACAAGACCGAGGGGGGGGGGGGGGGTGGATAGCACATAGAAAAAATCGCTGAATGAAAGAATTCGGTTCTAGGCTCGGCGTTCCATCACCAAACATCGTCCCGTTTCTTTCAGCTTTTGCACTAACATTGTTGATCTCATGCGACTCTCCCGGCTCCGAGGACTAATGACGAATTTTCGATTTCTTTACAGGCAACGTAAGTAACGCATCTGTGCTCCAGCATCATGGCTCCGTAATCTCAAGCGCGGCCATAATCGGCATTGCTATTGCCGCTTTTATCGTCATCATGCTGATTATCGACACCATACTTTACTGCACCAACAAGTCAGGTAACCAACACATCGTCGCGTAGTAACTATGGCTTATTTATAATCGGATCCAAAATACTCGCGTATTACTTGATAAGAGATAGAAAGCTATGGTAATACTGGAATTTCTTGCTCTTAGACTTAACACTTGCGTTGGCGTCGTCGTCCGAATCAATACTTCTACAATGACCTTTTATTAAAACAATTATTAAATCTTTATCTTCGCTACTAGCCTTTACTGTAGCGTAGAGAATGATGATGATTCATCATTAATTGCTTTGACATTCAATAAGCGATAAAACAAAATTTTTAACTGTCTTGCTTTGTTCGTCCCAGGTATTATTTACTACATGTGCGAGAGATCACGAAGGAAACCCGTGGACGAGGAAGATGCAAAATTAGGAAGGTACGTACGAGCAATTACAAGACTTTTGGCGAGCAAATTACAAATACATACCTATGCATAGCATATACATACATACATACATGCATAATTAAATAAATAAATAAATAAATAAATACATACATGCACACATGCATAAATGCGCGTGTTAACGTAGATGCATATACGCGTGTATATTAACACGCCTATACCTCTCTGTTCATTTCTTTCATCGCGCGT
Organism: Ceratosolen solmsi marchali; assembly: GCF_000503995.2. Classification (NCBI taxonomy): domain Eukaryota; kingdom Metazoa; phylum Arthropoda; class Insecta; order Hymenoptera; family Agaonidae; genus Ceratosolen; species Ceratosolen solmsi. The sequence goes on along the minus strand of NW_011948426.1, from coordinate 4,428,883 downwards.
GCGCGTGGGCACAAACGCACAAACACACAGACACAAAGACGCGCACATCCATCCCGATACATACGCACGTACGTTAACACGTAAACACGCAGTCACAATTTTCGTCGATCATGACACGGCACATATGTCCATTTATCCATACAAACTTTATAGTATTATTCATCATACGCACGTAATGAAATTTGTTTTAAAAATATACTCGTCCAAGCTCGACACATTCTGTGCTTTGGCAACTTTGGCGCTCTCGTGTCATTGAATTTCACGGTTCTTGCATTGACCGTTCGCGTATCGTACATTGACTCTATTTTTTCTTTCGTTTGTTATTTATAATTGTTTTACTCCCGCATAGCTCATAACACGAATATTCCAAAGATATTTTTTCAAGTAATTTTAATTTCTTATATTCATTAGAGAACAAATGTTCGGCATACTTGAGCATGCATCTCGAATATGTCATTTTAGTACTTGTGCATTAAAAAAAAAAAAAAATTTCTCTTTATTAAGAAGCAATTTTTCATGTTATTCTGCATTATCTTTCTCACAAATTTAAGCAAGAGCGTAAAATTATTTCGTCGTTTGTTGTTTTGTAAATTATACTCAAATTACGACATCATTTTACTCAGCGATTCCAACAATTTATATTGTAATTGATATATCAAATTTCAATGAATAATGTACGAAGCGAACTCTTATCATTGCTGAACATAATTAAATACATTGACATAAATAGCCTAATTAAATGAGCGTACAAAAACACATTGTGCGTTAGGTTTAATGTAAAGTTAGTAAAGTATCGTGTGTATAGGGGGTGGGGGGGGGCATATTAAAGTTACGATTACGGTTTAAAGAATATGCAAAATAAAGAGGGATGGAAATTAGGTATTATGTTGTGCGTAATGTTGAAATTTGGTACTGACGTTGTGTTTTTTCATCGTACGTAGTCTTTACGGTTGGCGGTTCCCATTGCCGTATTGTGACCAAAAAATGGCGAACGTCGCCGGGGTGACGGCCATTCAAGACTCGGGTAGTGGAAAAAGTACCATTACACTGGTCAAGCATACTGCCATGTAAGAAAGTAAACGAGTTATGATGGGCTTGCAAAAGAGATTGAGAGGGCAAGAGTTGAAAAAAAAAAAAAATAATAATAATAACCATTAGACAAAATTAGATAAATAAAAGGAAAAAGCATGAGGCAGTGCCGAAACAGTGTGGCTTTTCACATTTTTCGTTCAGCATGGCGTTTAATTTTGTTTTTGTTCTTCTTTTATTATTTTTGACGATGTATTTTGTGTGAATCATTGGACTCTGTGACTCCCATGTCTTTGTCAGCGTTTCGTACCCATAGTTGCTCTCTAAAGTCGATTCTATTACGTAAAAGGCGCGAAATAAAAAAAAGAAGCAAAAAGAGCAACCGATCGCCCGCAAGGGAAGCGGAGATCAAGAGGGAATGCTTATAAGAAAGATATATATATATATATATATATATATATATATATATATATATATATATATATATATATATATAGAGAGAGAGAGAGAGAGAGAGAGAGAGAGCATGCAACGAGTTCTTTCTTCTTTCTTCCCTCCCTACTGGCTTATTGTGCTGAATCTTCCGCCAACTTTTTTCATTCTTGGACTCCGCTTCACTCGGAAGAACTTGGAACGACGAACGCTCCTTCCCTGTTATATTTAGCGACACTCACCATTTTCTGCCCTCACATCCTTTTTATTGTTTTGTCGAAGTCTGTAATATTACAATGTATCTGTCTCTTCTCAAATTGATTCGGCCCTTTACCACTAGACATTATCGGAAAATTTTAATTATACACATAAACATAATAACGTAGCCATTGGTTAAGATTGTTTAATCATTGACGGTAAATTCACCCGTTCTTAATTTTAATTTTTTTTTCTTTTTAATTGATTGTAATTATCAATTAATGTGCAGTTTTTCAATTGAATAAAAGATGTTAGAACATACGTCATTAATATTATAGTCATAAATAATATAGAGTGAACATTTGCTTTGAAAAATTTAGCGACGTCGCATGATTATTAGTCATTATCACACGTAACGTAACGTAACGTAATCCACACGCACATTACGGACTTCGCCTCCTGTTACGTAAAAAATCCTTCGTTACCAATCGTATCGTCGTTACATATATCATACGCATTAAGCTTTGGCAATGTTGCACGTTTATTATACGACACACCACCGCTTAGTCACTTTACTTTCATAGTGTTGTGTAGTTGACTTAATGTATTTTGTACGTAGCTCTCGGTAAATAAAATAGTGAATTCAAACAATTGCCTACTACTACCATTCGTCGAACATTCATACGGAAGCAATAAAAAAATATCTTACAAATATAGCTTAATGCATATCGTAGTAATAATATTACGTTTTGTTTATTAAACAATGTATATATAACATTTGTTTGAATTCGATAAAATCCGTTTCGTTCGCTCGGAGAAATTGCGCCATTTGGTTCATTAAAATTTCAACTTCATCAATAACATAAAAAATTTATTTTGTGCAGGTTCTTTGCGAAAAATATGAGAAATAATTTCCGCAAAAAGAGTCGTGTTAGTGCGCGCTCGTCTACTACAAAGCAAAACATTAAATAATGTACTTTGGGATAATAATTTGTGAGCCAAAGAAAGGGGCATTTCTCCGAGTATCGAAGTACTAAACGTAGTGTAAATTAAAAATATTATGTTGCCGACTGTGGTGGTCGGTAGCCGCATGCAGTAACGAACTTTTTGATGTTAATGCAATGCTGTAGCAGACCGTGAGAAAAATCCTTTAGACAGAGAGTGAGTGAGAGTGAGAGAGAGAGAGAGAGAGAGAGAGAGAGAGTGGGTGAGCGAGTGAGTGACCGAGCGAGTGTGTGAGAGAGAAGAGAGAGGATACATCAAAGAAATAATGCCTTTAACGCTAGTAATAACGTTTTTCTTTTTTATTCAGAGACGAGAAGGAGCCGCTGAAGGAGGAGAAGAAGATCACGCCGATCATTGACTCGGGGCTGCGGCGCGAGTCATCGGTGACGTTCGACGGCAAAAGGTCGATCTCGAAGACGGGCTTCGTTGGAAAGGACTCGGCCGTTTAGATATTCTTCCGGCGTACTAGATTGTAAATCTCTCTTGCTCTGAGAACGAGCGTTAAAGGCGCGCGATTACGTTCCGTCAAAGAAACGTAGCCGACAGCAGCGGGGCTCCCCCCAGCACCGACCCGACGACGACGATGTTTACGCGTCGAATCACCAGCCGAAGACCGACGCGCGAGAGCCGCCCGACACACATCTACCCACCCACTCAATTATCCACCCATGCGCACGCCCACTCACCAATCCACGCGCCGCACACACAAGGGTCAATTGGCAGATACCAAGTTCAATCCCTTGTTTATCCCAGTAGTTTTTAGAAAACAACCGTCGTCTCGATGTACCTTTCTAAGAAATAGAACAGCGATTCCGCCGTTTCGGGGAGAATTTAGCTGGGAAAGTGGCTCGCAAACAACAAATTAAAATAAAATTTTTTCATAAGCAAATAATAATATGAAAGAGAGAACGAAAGAAAGGGTGAAAGGAAAGAGATGGACATGAAATTAAATGAAAGTGTGGATAATAATTTTTGAAAGAACGAACGCAACGAGAGCGGGGGTTACAACGGGATGAGGACGGTGAAGGAACTTTCGCGCTTCGATATCAGCCCTCCCCCCTCCCGTCCCCCGCCTCATTAACGATGACAATATCTAAATAGCTAAAGGATAAATAAAATGTCGGTGTGTTACTTAATAAGCGCCTTCTACTCTGACGACTAGATGCGGCAAAGAGACTTAGGAGAGCTGTACAAAAGAAAATTAACTGACGGGCTGATCCGTTGGACGAGATGGCATCGATCGACTTTCGTTACGTGTTGCGGCGTGTTCGCACGCTTAAAGAATAAGACAGAAGAGATCTTATCCAATCGCAATCGCAATCTAGTACGTCGGCTTCAATCCGATTTCTATATTATTACAATTATTCCTATTCACCTTCCTGTAAATACGTTTTCTCCTCAATGACACATGTATTATCACCTCTCATGCATTTTAATCGCTAAGGTATCACATTTACGGGAGGAAATCACTGTTGATTGTCATATATGACAGATAAGTCGAGCGCAATTTTATTCGAACATTGTACCGCTCCGATGCGATTGTATTTTAGGCGTTTGGTGTGCCGCGCGACTGCCGAATCGAACAAAAAGAATGAAAGAAAGAAGGAAGGAAGGCAAAATCCTTCATTCGCTATTTAAATTGATTTGTTTTAACGAAGACTGAGTCCTCTCTATGTAACTTTTAGATTATTAACAATCGGCACGTTAAAGACTTGGCATTGAACTTTTACGACTATCTAAGCTTGGAGAAAATCGATGATTATTCATAAAGACTCCACGATACCGACATTTATACAATTGTCGATTATATTTTGCGATGAGAAAAATTCAATCTATTCGTAGACATTGTCTCTACGACCTACTTATGTTGAACGTAACTAATGCTTATAATGCCATATGTTTGTTTTATTCGTAAGTATTGTATCTTTTAAAAAAAACACATATATATATATATATATATATATATATATATATATATATATATATATATATACGCATAAATCTTTATGACACAAAAAGACTTTAACAGGCGCGTATGTGTGTATTAATGTGTTTTACTTGTAATTTTAATGCAGTGTCGTTTCTTCTGTGCGAGACAAGTTTAAGTAAAGTAATGGAGGAATTAAGAAAAAAATTGGTTATACAACGTCACATTCCTCTCAGATATATGAATGCTTTCAACAAAACAATAAAATACAAAAACACAGACAAAAAAAAAATCACAAAAACACAAAGAAAAAAAAATACAAAAAAAAAAACAGTTGAAATTGTGATAAGTCTTTTGTAAATGCTTGTAAACATTATTATTCCCTAGTCTTAAAAGAAAGAAATGTTTGACAGACACGAAAAACCTGTGAAAGAGAAAAGAGCCACGCTACAGTATGACGTTGTATCGATCGGAATTCACAAACACATAGGCAACACGCACACACACACACACACACAGAGGCACTTACACACGCACACACAATAGTGTTATAATCGACGCCGAGGAAAGATCGATCATTCATCAAGGTGATCAATTTTTCCACGAACGTAGCTTTTTTACACGAAAAAATGATGCGAGATTTTGCCAAATGTAGAATATAGTACTTATTAGCTTGATAAATCAGTCAGTAAACATGAAAAAAGAAAAAAAAAGTGTCAATTTGCGTTAATTGGTATAAATTGAATTCGTAAAAAAGCACAAGTTGAATTAAAAGAAATTCGTTTTGTTTAATTTTAAATCGGTATATTATTTTTCAACTAGGATGAAAAATGACCAGGTAATGAATAAGTAAGTGTTCGACGTGTTAAAAAGTAACTTGATCTTAATTGTTATTATGAAATCATAAACGAAAATTAAATACTCATTTTTGCAGTGAACGTCGATTTAATCGGATAAGAAATGTCGCTTTCTATGATAAAATATTGGTTCGCATCTTCCGATGTTTCCAAAATTATTTCTTATAATTAGCCGTAAGACAATTAATTAGACTTAAGGCATATTTTTTATGTATGCTTTTTCTGTAAGCCACAATGACAAAAAGAAAGTTCAATAAAGGATAAAAGACATTGTCAAAAGGTTAGAACCCAAAAAAGGAACTCTCCAATATATATATATATATATGTGTGTGCATTTTTTTTTTTTTAATTTTTCTTCCATCTTTTTTATTTTTGTTTTCTTTTTTTTATTTCTTGTTTTTATTAAATAGGTACAACAGAATTTTATGCGTACTATGGCATTGGTTTACGCTAAAACCAATGGGGAACACGAACCCGTCGTACTCCCGTTTTGAATCTCCTCGACGACGTCATTATTACGATGACTACACACACAAACGCATAATGCGATTATTATACTTGTACACTTAAATTCAACCTCTAAAAGTCCAATGTTCATTTGCCCTTACGCGGGGCGGCACTTTAATTACATATTACTCGTTTCTAGAGTACGGTGAATTAAATTTATAATAAATTGTCCGAAAATATCAACAAAATCGTAACGAGTCTTTAAAAAAAAAAGAAAAAAAAAAGCAAGCGTGTATTTTTGTTTTTGACGAATGTGCTTTGCTTCCTTTCGAGAGAAACGGGTTCAAAAGTAATACTGGCACTATGTAACAAACTAGATATGATATGGCAAAACTCGGACACAAACGCACAAATGTTTAATTCCATATAAAATTAATCCGGACGGAATTTTGAATTTATCACACTTCGATTCCTACGTTGGATGATTTTCCTCTTTTCGTTAAAATTTGTTCTGTATTTAGGACTGGAGGTTGCGTTCGGGTGTGCCATACGTATACCTAAAGTGAAACAAAAAAATTATTTTGGTACAGTTGTAAATTTCAGTACGTGAAAGTGAAATGATAAATTTGATAATAACGATGCAGAGTAAATATTTTCAATCGAATGGTTAATGTGAAATTTGAAGCTACGAGTGGCAATGAATGGCAATTACATTTAAACAAGTTTTGCAATAATAGTAGTCGACGTAGGAATTTGATGACAAAATATATATCCTTAGACACGGCGACAATTTCATAATCTCAAAATAATATGTAAAAAAAATATTTAGAATTTTATATGATTCTATGGAAATGAGCAGTCAACATTGAAAGATTAAAAAAAAAAAAAAAAAAAAAAAAAAAAAAAGAATCACATTTATTTATTAATAATTTTAACGCCATCGTTAATCATAAAATAAAATAAAATAAGAAAATTAAGAAAATTTATCTGATTTTGTAGATTGAAACGTTGTTCGTTCATAGCTCAATAGTAAACTATATTATCGGCCCTCGGGTGTGATGATAAATCTACTTTACCGACTACAGGCATACACCAATATAAATTGTACATAGTCGTGACCAAGCGTCAAAGGTTTGCATTTTTGTAGAAAATTGCTGGATGATTTGACAAACGTACAATAAACATTCACTTTTAATACGAAAAAAAAATGTTTAATCTGCATGGTTTATAAAGAAATAATAATAATAATAACGTGTACCACAAGTGAGCACAATTGTTTTCGCATAAGTAATTTGTATGTTGAACTAATTACCGACCTTGGAACAACCGTCGGCAAGACCTTCCAGCTCATCCCTCCTTGTCACTTGCTTAAGAATTTCACTCTCCTGAAAGCCACTTTGAATATCGTAAGCAAATAAAGCATCCTTCTTCTCTAATATAACTTTTAAGTTAATTCCAAATCCAGCCATATCGATAGGAAATGGTCTATCGGGCTTCCACACCGCATTGAAGCCCGTCACTTTGTTTGTCATTTTTTCACATATGGGTCGTTCGACCATTAGTCCACCAACTAGACCCACGGGCCAAACGCCAACTCGCTTCACTTTTGTTATCTATAATTGTGTGTTTAAAGATTTTAATGTACTTGGTTAATGGACTATAGGGTCGACCTTTACTATTTCTTACCTCTTGAAATAGCTGTCTAGAATATGTGTTGTCGTCGTCCGCAAAATAAATAACACCATTGTGGCTCTCGTTAAGATTATTTCTAATCCACCTGAGAGCGGCGTTTCTTTGCTCTACTCCTCGAGGCTTCTTCCAGTTTGGATCGTTTTTTCCAAGCTTATAATGAGGAGGCGTTGGTGCATTTATGTGTGTATAAGTAAGGCCGCTCGAAGCAAGCAAATTAACTACTAACGGAGTCTTCTTTGGAGAGTCTTCTACAACGATCCAATGAAAGTTTGGTACGAGCAGAAACGTTTGAGATAATCTGGTGAGTTCGGCCTTTTGAACAGGCCTTGTGAAGGTAGGTGTTATCGCATAAATAATAGGGCCGTCGCTTGGCTTTCCCATTGTCTTATACTCTGCGATAGTTTCACACGTCTTTGCACCCGTAGGTATGGGCACGTGCACCGGCTCGTTGATGTTCTTGCACGCTATCGAGGCCGCTTTTATGGCTTCCAATGAATTCCTCGTCATCTCGCATAACTCTTGCTGAGCCTTGCAATCTGAAAGCACAAAGTCCATAGCATTAGAAACAGTTGACAGAGGAAACATACGCATCATCTTTAAGCGATGGCATCGTCGCTTTCATCCATCGTTACTTTAGCCAACGTATCCAAAGCCTCTTGAGAATTAAAAAATAAAACCAGTCTAACCGAGCTTCTTAGGTGCACTAAATTCAGGCACAAGTACGACTCTTGGCACAAAATAATCAAATAAATAATAATAATAATAATCATGTTGGAATTCTTGCTAGTAGATTGTATAAGACAATAATGAAGTTAAACGTGAGAAAACGTGAGTACTTTGATAATTGAAAAGTCAATGTCAAGCTTTGTCTTGGATGAGAAACTAAAGTAATTACAATGAAAGAGATTAAAATCAAAGAGAGATGCCAATGGACTACGATACAAAAAACAACCATTAACATGCACATTTTCCTACCTCGACTAACTCAACAACGCACCGCATTAGATAATATCGAAGGCAAATTGTTAATGAGACATCGACTACAATGTACGGCCATGGCCTTAAATAAATTATGTAAATCTAATGTAAATAAAGCTGAGCAGCGTGAGTAGGTAAATATTTTGTTAGATGCGCGCGCGCGCGCGCGAGAGAGAGAGAGAGAGAGAGAGAGAGAGAGAGAGCGGTAATCAGCGATCAACGATCCTCCAGGTTCCCGTAGCAAGATAATAAATGACGGTCGAGGTACGTCAATTTTAAGGCGGCAACGGCGAATTCGATCGTAGCGGCCGCGCGTCTCCAGCAGAAGCAAACGGGGCGACCGAAAGGCCGATAAGGTGTGACAGCCACCGGAGGGGCGAGGAAGGGCGGGGAAAAAGGAAAGAAGGGCGGAAAGGTGAAAGAGGATACAGACGCGCAAGACGTAATAAGTCGGCTTCGTCGAGGGTTTCCGACACGGGTCCGAAGAAGATCAGCGGAGTTCAGCCTCAGGGTTGGGCCCTCGACCTCGCTCGAGGTAGTGCACCGCGTGTTCGCGTCAGCGGGTGCCCGCGAGGGGCTCGAGAGTAACGAGAAGAATAGATGTCGCGTCAGCGCAACTCACTATTGTAGCTCTGCCAAACGACGAAGAGGAAGCCGACGATGAGGATCGTCCTGCTGAGGCACATGACGTAGAAGGGCCGGAAGCAGCGGCCGGTGCTCTTGTACAGCATACTGCCGTGCTCTAATCCACGGGCCGTCTCCTTCATCCTCAAGAGCCTCGCCTCGTCGCCGAATGCGCTAGCGAACGCCATAATGCCGCGGCATACCGAACGGCCACCCACGGCTCCCCTGGTCAGCGCGGCTACCACCACCATCATCTCCACCCCCACCACCACCACCACCACCACCACCACCGACGCCCGGTCCGACTCGCCGTTGCCACTTCCACCACCACGATCCACCACCACTGCCACCACTAACGCTGCCGCCGCCGCCGCTGCGGTGGCAAGTACATGAGGGGTGGACGCGCGCGATCGACAGCCACAGCCGTGGCTCGCCGATCTCATCCGTGTTCACCCGCACCATTCCATTGGCCTTCGTTCCTCCACTGGCTACAACTACACAACCACCGCGTGCCCGATGTCCGATTGCGGATTCGTGCTACCTCAGCTCGGAGCGGAGGTTCAGGTCATGGAGACCAGGAAAACTGATGCCAATGCTCCTCGTCGACGTCGGTATTATTGCTTGTTTGAACGCCTTGCCGATCAAACGACAAGATGATATCCTTACCAGTCGGCAGGGGTTATTGGGGGTGATGGGGCATTCGTTCGTGCACTTTGTGGACTTGCGTGGCTTCTTCTGGCTCGGATTCTCTCCAATGAGCTTTGCGTTATTCTCCCCTGACTTTGAATGAAAAAAGAAAAAAAGAAAAAAAGAAAAAAAGAAAAAAAGAAAAAAAAAGAAAAAAGAAAAAAGACAAAAAAAAAAAAGCAAACCCGTGCTACGATCGACCCGTGCTCCTGATCCACGATAATTACAAGGATGGAAAGGTGTCGTCGCCGAGTGAGTTTATGGATAATCGGTGTCGCACATGGTTGTTTAGGTGTCGGGGAGGTGCCGTCTACCTCGCCTATTAAAAAAATCTTCAGCATGTGTAATGGGCAAAAGTTATGTTGGCAACTTTCTCCACGTATATAAATAAAGCATGACGATGATGATATTCGGGGGTCTAATGGCGAATGGAAAAATTAAGAATTAAGAAATTTTGGTAAAGTGAGCGCTGCTAATAATTGAAAACGCAATTTAACTACGCGACGGAATGGAAAATTTCGGAAATTAAATTAATTTTTAATTGTCGTTTGTTTAGTTGTTTATTAATATTTCGTGACCTCGCTCTCCCGCGCCATGTGCTGTATGAATTTATTTTTCCGATCAATGTTCTTTCACGACAGTTTTGTCGGGGGAAAAATGTTTCTACGACCAAGTAGGCATGACATTCTGCAGGAGCGCGGTCGCTCGATTCGTCATTCAATGTGTTTCGATAAATCACGCAGAGGAGATGTAACTTATCTCCTCGAGCGTTTATCGTCGGAAAATAATCAAACTTATCTCCTTAATGACCAGTCGAATAATTTTAGCGTCGAAACAAATAAACGGAGTAGATGAAATTGAGGCAAAGTTACGTGCGAGTGAATTCGTGGCAATTATTCCATTAGTCAAGATATCGCAAAATAACTGAGAATAAGATAATTCTCGATACCGATGAAGGAAAAAGCTGCGGCGTAACCTCGGATTAGCTATTAAATAATTTCAAACGCCGCGCTGCCGTTCATTGAAATTTACGAATTACATGACTATGGGATGAATAATGAACATTTACATTATCGGAGGCGTATTGCTGTGTGATTGTAGATTCGCAATTGGTGGTAACCTAGTTAAGCGAATGATATTCGTCGTGTGTCTCGAATGCACAAGCGTATATTTACAAACATGAAGAGTCGTCGGGCGGAAATAGTGAAAATCACGAAATCGTGAAACGATAATAATTTCAATATCTTTATATTTTCTCGGCTCGCTCGTAGATTTTTCGCTAAATATACGCGCACATTAGTTTCGAATATTTTCCGAAAATATTCATGTCGAATGATTTGTGGTAGTGGTGGTGGTAATAGCGGTAGTAATACTAGTAGTAGTAGTGGTGATGGTAGTAGTAGTAGTAGTGGTGATGGTAGTAGTAGTAGTAATAATGGTAGTAGTAGTAGTAGTAGTAGTAGTAGTGGTAACAATAATAATAACAACAACAACAACAACAACAACAACAACAACAACAACAACAACAACAACAACAACAACAACAACAACAACAACAACAACAACAACAACAACAACAACAACAACAACAACAACAACAACAACAACAACAACAACAACAACAACAACAACAACAACAACAACAACAACAACAACAACAACAACAACAACAACAACAACAACAACAACAACAACAACAACAACAACAACAACAACAACAACAACAACAACAACAACAACAACAACAACAACAACAACAACAACAACAACAACAACAACAACAACAACAACAACAACAACAACAACAACAACAACAACAACAACAACAACAACAACAACAACAACAACAACAACAACAACAACAACAACAACAACAACAACAACAACAACAACAACAACAACAACAACAACAACAACAACAACAACAACAACAACAACAACAACAACAACAACAACAACAACAACAACAACAACAACAATGATGATGATGATGATGTCGACGATGAAAAGAGTAATTTAAGCCTTCCGTAAACATATATTGGGATCTAAATTGCATATCGTACTTTAAATCGGCCAAAGTTTTCGTTTTTTTTTTTTTGTTGTTGTTTTTGTTTTTCTCCTCCTCTCACTCACTCTCATGTCTCACGCAATAACAGGAATTGTGAAAGTAAGAAACTTTTAATGACACTTTAAATTACATTATTTATAAAATATTATCAAAAGTAAAATCGTAAATTTGAATTTGTGCATGTACGTGCATACATTTGCCTTTTGATTGTATGTTTGTAGGTATGAGAAACAAACAGAATTCGTAATCCTTTAGTGAAATGATAATGCTCTTTTGTATATTTCAAAAATAATGTGAACGATAAGAAAATTGGAAGATCGATAAACCTTATCTTACCATTTTAAGTACGTTGATTGTTCGTTTAATAAAAAGAAAGCACGAAAGTCGGAGAATAATATTTTTTAAATATTAATCGTATTGTATGAGCGGCGTAGCAATGGCACATGTTGTTAATCTGTAATATCAGAGGTTGGAAACGCCGTAGGCAAATGCAAATAATAAGTAAGAGCGTGGGGCATTGTACTTAGGTGATAAGTATTTGGCAATGTTGCACGTTTCTTAAAATTTGTTACCACGACTTAATCATCGAATTGACAATAATTGATAGCAGGTAGATGTAAGGAGCGGTGAATTTGAAAATTCATCGGTATTCCGATATTTTTTCAGTGAAAAACGCCGGGAAAAGGTAACGACTAATATAAATTCGTAATCGTGTTAATCGATAAAAAGCTTTCGCGTGCAGAGTACATAAGGTAATAAACGATAAATGTAGAAGAAATAAATTGGATAATAATGTGTATGTGCGTTACTTGCATCCTTGAGGTGCAAATTACATTATAATATTGTTACATAATGTATTATTAACATTACAATTCTTTATTGTAGCTCTTTGTTTGTCATAAATAACCAAGTGAATAAAAATTGAAGAGCAAAATGTACATAATTTAAATTTATTTAATAAAATAAAATATCGTTGAAATAGCAATCTCATATAGTAAGCACTTTCTTTAGACATTTTTTTAAAAAAAAAAAAAAAAAAAAAAAAAAAAACTTATATACGTATATATGATTTCAAAGGAAACAGTTGCTGATAATAAAGCGTTCACATTTACAATAAAAGCTATTGCTCGTATGTAATTATGATATGTAAAATGTGCTGTTAAAATGTACTTTTTTACTACTCTTTGAAAAAAAATTCGCGAAATATTTTAGACATTTCACAAAAATACAACAATACGAGGCATTGAGCCGAACGATTACACTGTCAGATATGTAAAATAAAAAGATAATAAAGAAATGCAGCTAGAGAGGGAGAGAGAGAGAGAGAGAGAGAGAGGTGAACGTTATAAAGTTCCATTTGACTCCGTTATACGATGTAATATGCGTCGAGAGGATGTTGACTACTCAGCAAAACTTTCGACGAAGAAGGATGCAGCGGCACTCGCTGACAATCTCGTCCAAGTCTTTTAATTATTTACTACGATAATTACGGATTACAAAAGAATGATGGCGAAATTATTTACTTTCAAATCATTTTCACATTTGAGCGACAGAACATTCTAATGTGGCTTAGATAAACTAGCCAAGAAATCGATTGCTATCAAATATTTTAGTGGAACGAGTTATTATAATGTCACTTATCCTTCGATCCTACTCGTATCGTCCTCGAGATATTAATTATGTTACTTGGCAATAATATTCTCATGGAAATTTTTGACAATCACGACAAAAATTAGTAAATGAAAATCAAAAACAAAAAAAGAATAAGAACATGGCAGCGTTAGTCGTCGTTACATATGTTACAATACAATTTTATCTCACCTATCGTCACTCATCGACGATGGCTCATTACGAAATTTTTCCAATTATTAATAGGGATATTAAAAGCCGATCAATTGGAACATCTGAAAGTAATGGTTTGTGTGGTTTTACACAATAATCTAATACGAAGAAAGCCAGTTATCTATTCATTCGCACGCGGTACTATGGAACTTTCAATGACATTTAATTACTCGAGTAAAAAGGCGACTCACTACACATTGCGATGAAAGCTGCAATTACTTGGGTCGTTATAACGACGATCGCGTATCTCGTTATTTGATTTATCGTTCGTGGTGACGACAGGTAGGCTCGGCGAAAGTAGAAAGTCTCTTATTTTCATTTGCAACGGAGAGAGAAGTATCGTGCCGAGGTAACGAAAACGTCAAATCTGTAGAATAATTTTTTTGCATACTAAGGGACGGGTCTTGCAAGCGCACGGATTTGATTTTCGATACCTATAGACGGGATGATCTCTGTCTAATTATCGGGCACGTGAAAAAGCCGCGATGTCGGCCAATCGTAATACGTAAATTTTACTTGAGCGCGATATTGCCGAGTTAATGGCGCCGTCGCTTGAAAATTCCAACGTAAGTATTTGCCATCGCCAGCATCCACCACCACCAGCACCATCACCAAAGTCATCATCCTTTGAGTCTCAATGCTTAAAAAAAAAAAAAGACAAACTTTAAGAAAAATAAGAGAGAGAGAGAGAGAGAGAGAGAGAGAGAGAATTAATAAGAGGAGCACCTCCCCGCCCCCAACTCACTGCCCTTGAAAAAAAAATCTTCGATTCGATTCGTTAGGCAATTGTTAATGACTATTGAAAGACTCCGGAAAAAGAGTAAATCGATAAACAAAAGCATTCAGGAAAAAGAAAAAGTAATGGAAAGAGAAAGGAAAAAACATTCGCACATTTTTTAGATGTTTCATCCGAGGCGTACACGTTTCCCGTCTATTATTGGCTATGGCTAACGAGTGCCCCGTCGACGTTTTCCGCGCTGAGCTGCACGTCGTAAGCGACGATAAGTTCGATTTTTCCAGCAGCAGCAGCAGTAGCAGCAACAGTAACAACAGCAGCAACAGCACCAACAGCGATTGCGTCCGGGACGTAAGGCGACATCGTACGGAACTGGACGTCCGGCTCCGAGGCGCGATAGCCCCTTTCCGCCCACGCAGTCGCTCTTTCCTCATATCCAATGGCTAATCGCTTCTCGATCCTTAGCGACATCGGCCCTCCTAGATTTATGAGCAATGGGCGAACGAGCTCGCTAATCGGCCACGTAGATGGGAATCCCGGCGAGGTTCGTCCCCGCTACCAAGCCGCCGATCGATCGAGCTCGACATTCTAGAGCAGCGAGAGCTTGCGTTGTTAATTAATTATATCGGGTGTTGTTGACGGCAGCTGGGGACGGGGCGGGAGGGGAGGGCGAGAGGCTGGCGTACTCAACCAGTTCCAACTTGGAGTACTTTGGAGTTAAGGCCGAGGTCTGCCACCTCCCTCCCCCTCTCTCAGTGACGAGAGGCAGTAAAGCGGCGATGGAGGCGCTGCGATATCGCCTTGTGCTTTAATCTCGGCGTAACTTTTCACTCGCAAATAAATGCAATTTGCCATCACGCGATACCCGTCAACGTTCCTTCAAAACTGCGCGCCAATCGTTCGATCAGCGCCACTTACCTACCGAGGATACGCCGTCGTCGGTAGCACTTTGTCCTTGGTCGTTGAGTTGCCAGGGACGGGACGTCGGCGAATCACTCGAACCGCTGCTGCCCGACAGATGGAAACAGCAGCTCCACGAGGTTTATCCCGCCTAGAGATATATCGAGCCTCGATCGTGGAATAATAAGCTCGTTAAAAGCCTCGGGCTCCCCCTACCCCCGCCATCATCCCAAATCATCGTGCGTGCGTTGTAATCAATCGCCAGTACAGATATTAATACGGCTCCGGCGATATTATAACGACACATTATTATATTAGTGGCCGGGTGGGGCGGTAGGCCGAGTGTTGTATTTTTGTTTGTTTTGCTTTGCTTTTGGAAGTTTAGAAATCGATTTAGGCGCGCGCAGTGCTAAAGTCGAAATTGGTAATTGGTCGCGAGGTGCTTGGGGCTAGTTCGGGGCCCATAATCGGCATCGAGGCATCCTTGATAGCTCGTAGGTAGAGGTGAGTTATCGCGAATCGGCGAGTAGGATACACCAGACGCGAGTTGTTGGGTATATTTTATTTTCTTAGAGAGCGACGCGGTCGTGGAGTCTTGGGAGCGCGTCTTTCC
>NW_011948426.1:4395814-4412808 GCF_000503995.2 Ceratosolen solmsi marchali | reverse complement strand
CTAGTAGTTGAGCGAACGGGGTGGAGCGGGAGGTGGTTGGATTTAGGCGGGCAATTAGATTTGCTTTTGTATTGTAGGGTCGTAAGGGGGCCGGAATCGTTCGTTAAAAATCGTTCGTCTAAAGTCGCTGGCGTCCGCTTTGCATTTTAATAAAAAGGAGAATAATCGGTAGGAGGACGATGGCTGGGAGGAAGGTGTTGCGGCAGGATTCGGACGCGGTGCTCGGGCACTTTGGTCAACAGGAGCTGCTTTTCAAAATTCTCGTCGTCGGCGATTACGGAGTGGGTAAGTGCACGACGATGACATTAAAGTCGCCCAATGACGGAAAATGAGAATTGATAAGGGGGCAGATAAGGAGCAGACGCTCGTACGGGCCGACTTATTGGTTGGTTAAACGTTTCGTTAAATCTGTGCTCTCGGAATTTTTCGATAAACAACGCGAGCTCGTAGATAAGCCCAGATAGAAGCTATCGGCCAATGTTATCGAGTATCAGGTCGATTCTCTGGGATATTACATCGTCATACAATGACTCCAGCTAAATGCAAACAATCTCTTACCTGTAAATACGCACCTGTCACAAGAGCTTGTGAATTTAGCGCTCTCGGTGTGCTTGTGCTCGCGCTCGCGCTCGCGCTCGCGCTCTTCTAAACTCGCACGCACTGACGCATGTCGACATCGACGATCGATAATTCGTTGTTGATAATTCGTTGAAGGCGCGTCGCGTCGTAGAGGAGCGATGAAGCACTTGAGATGAACCAGTGACGTTCATTTACTTTTTCTTCGTTTTTTTGTTTTTTGTTTTGTTTTGTTTTTCCAGGGAAAACTGCGATTGTTCGAAGATACACCGAAGGTATTATATTTACTGCTCGTTTATTATTACGTAGCCACGAGGCGTTTTACAACTCTCGGTTTTAATTCCCCATTGGCCAGGCAAATTCTCCTCCAACTACAAGACGACCATTGGCGCCGATTTCGCGGTGAGGTCGATCGATTGGGACTCGCATACGAAAATTAATCTCCAATTATGGTAACGTGTGCTGATAATTTAACTGCTCCTTAATCTCATGGGGTTAGTAAGGTAACGTATTTAACGCCCACTCACGATTACGTAACTTTTAGGGACATCGCCGGTCACGAGAGGTTCGGCTACATGACGAGAGTCTACTACAAATATGCGTAAATATGAATATTAGTTAACTGCTTGGTCCTTAGGAGTATCGAGAAGTCCCGGTGCGATACTTCCCCGCGGGGCCCTCGTAAAATTCTCCTAACGACATTTACGTTTTAGAGTTGCCGCAGCTTTGGTGTTCGATATCTCGAGGATAGCGACCTTCCGTTCCGTCAAGAAGTGGCTGAGCAATCTTCGAGAAACCGTGACATTGCCGGACGGCTCGAAAATACCGATTGTCCTGCTGGCTAATAAGTGCGACATTAAGGAGCCGTCCATTCCCAACGAACAAATCATCAAATTTTGCAAAGAGAACGAAATTGGCTCGTGGTTCCTCACTTCGGCCAAAGAAAACATGAACATAAGTAAGTGTTACTGCGTTGTTGGTCCGCTTTGGGAATCCGCAGTATAATCGAGTCAATCTCGCCGTCACTTCCTCGATTAAATTCTTAATTTAATAATTGATTTAATAATACGACCGATAATATGCGTAATAAGCTTTATTTAACAATCTCAATATCTTTCGCTTATAATGCGAAATATTGTGCGAAAGAGGAAAAAAATATAACCGATAGAGTATCGTAATAAAAAATTATCGTCGCAACTTGACCACAATAAAATTGCATTGAAAATTTACTGATGACGTTTTAGCGCTTATTCTCAATTTTACAAAATAAATTCGAAGGTATTAATTTTGCATTATATTGTCGTTTTCAGATGAGGCGATGCACTATTTGGTTGTTAATGTTCTCAAGTCAAAAATTAACGATGAAATACGAGAGTCAATTAAGTTACGCGACACTCCATTACTACGAGACAAGCATATTTGTTGTAAATTTTAATGTATATATATATATATATATATATATGTGTGTGCGTGTGTGTGTGTGTGTGTGTCTGTATGTATGTATGTATGTATATATATATATATATATATATATATATATATATATATATTATAATTTTATAAGCCTTTTCAATTTAAATGGTGTTTTTTTTTTGCGTTATCGAAATACGATTAAACCGTGGAATACCTGGAATCTATAATAACTTTAAGCCATTGTTTTATACTAAACTTTATAACGATGTTGATTTATTTTGTAAAATTGTTAACATTTGTTTAATATCATATCAATTATTCTTACTATACATAATCTCACATGTGCGTCACGATGATACGTGTAGGTTACATAGTATCTTATCCGTTGCCGTGTATCTATATTTGTATTTATTTCGCATATTTAGTTTGTGTAGGCACGTGTGTGCGCAACTCTCTCTCTCTCTCTCTCTCTCTCTGTCTCTCCGTATGCATGCGCATACGTGTGCGTGCACAGACAGACACAGGCGCGTACACACACATTAAAACACGTACAAATAGATGCGCGCATAGACACGAACACAGCCATACGAACAGACACGCGCGCATAGACACAAATACATAGGCAGACAGGCAGACAGGCAGGCAGGCAGGCAGGCATACACACACAGATAAGCTTTGATAATAAATCCTTTCTATTTTTTACTATAAAATTATTTAACTAGCTGCCGTACTCTATACTCCCTTACACATGTACTTTATTTACAAAATCTGAATTCTTTCGCGCTCTTTGGTCGTGCAATCATGACTTTTGTACATATAACGCGTACGTGTATAAAATAATCATACATCCTGCTACATGCTGCATCAGAACTTCTACGTATCCGTATAAAGAGAAATGTGAACAGTTCGACATTACGACAAGGCGTACAGGATTTTCTAATTCTTGAGAACCTCTTAGTCGAATGAATATTAATGGGCTTTCCCGTAAATAGCCTGCTGACGTTCCTATTACCATCCTTCGTCGTTTCCTCCAACCGAAACTTTATATATGTCGATAAAATGACTAAATTTCTCTCCAGTGTCACGTCTAAAGTTGCGCTATCTTATCCACTTCGTTAAAATTGATCGTCGCGATGAACGTCTCTTACGGAATTCATAGCGATGGATACTGACGAGACCATAGTCTTGCTGTAGTCTTTGGAGTAATCTAAAACGAAGATTAATTCAATTTTATTGTTGATTTGTTTGGTATTGTCGCGCGACAGTATTAGCTAACCAAAAAAAGCTCAACATTTTTAGTAAAATTGAAATTTTATTGTACAATGTGAGCTACTCGGCGTTTGCGGCGATACCGATTATTTGAAATTTCAGCGAATGCTCGAACAATGTACTTTCGTTTCGCTACATTGAAACGTAGAATTTTCCTTACAAAGCATCGTTTTAATTTCCCGTTACGCATAGACTCAAACATCATTGATTCATTCATTAATCTTTGCACTCCGAATAGCTCACATTTTACCGTTTCCACGCAACGGCTTGCTCATACCAAATTTTTACTTTTCTAAAGAGCATCTGTAAATAGAAAATAATTTAATAGTTCAACTTTATTGATTAATTGACAAGTAATGTTGCGTTATGTCGAAGGAATATATCAGCTTATTAAATGCTCAAGGCTTACATTCCATCAGGCCTACGTTTGCCATTTCACTATTTCATTTATTCCATTTCACAAAGAATTAGAAATAAACTCGTTTAATTATTGTTATTTATTGATATGCCGTAGTACTGATATATTCGATAAAATTTCCATTTATTAAACAATTTTAGTACCAATGCGACAATATTAGTAATAAATCAATCCATGAAAAACAAAAAGAAAAAAACAAAAACAAAAAAAAATAGAAACAAAAAACGCATTTACCATCCGGTATTTTAAAGTCGATCGTTTGACCGTAAAATAATCCATGCCGGATTTATCATTTATCTCTTAAGCATTATCGCGTAGTATTTTTTAAGTGAAGTGTAAAAAATCTCGGAAAAAAACAAAAAACAAAAAAGAAGGAAAAAAAAAGTCAACTACTGGTTATCGAGTATCAAGTTTGTTAAGTGTTTTAGTTTATTAGTTTTAGCAATCAGAGTGAGTGTACGGGTAACATTGACTTGCGATTAACCAAATGTAGCGTTAAACATTCGAGGACGTTATCAGCGAGTTAGAGGGATCTCTTTGAAATTAATTTGTAAATTGATTAGTGATACGAAGCTTTACCAAACACCACATTCTTTTTAAAACATGCTACTCGCCTCTCGGTAACTGCGTTAGTACGTAGAAAATCGCATGAGTTCAATATTTAGCTCGGTTCGGCCAATCCTGGAAAAAAATCCGTAAGAGAGAAAATCTAGAGAAAACGACAAGTTCGTAAGAAAGCCAAGAGCCTGTATTTACAGCGATTTGTACGTCTCGCAGAGCCGCGACTCATTCGCTTGGACTTATTAAAATTATGGTTTAAGTGTATTTGTGTTTAAGAGTATAAGGTGAAGCAATCACCAGAATATCCGTCGCTTGCAACAAAGTTAGATAAAGAAAACAAAGACTGGTGCAATAACAATAACAATAAATAATAATAATAATAATAATAATAATAATAATAATAATAATAATAATAATAATAATAATAACGACAACGACAACGACAACGACAACAACAACAACAACAACAACAACAATAATAATAATAATAATAATAATATGAAGAAGAAGAAGAAGAATAGTAGTAATAATAATTAGAATAATAACAATAATAATAATAATAACAATAATCATTATAATAGTGTCAATAGTAATAGTATTGATGTTAATAGTGACAGTAACAGTAGCAGCCAACAGGCAGTAATAGTATTTATGGTAGCGGTGATAGTTACGGTGGTGGTGATAGTAGCAGTAATAGTAATAGTAATAGTAGTTATGGTAGTAGTGGTAGTAGCAGCTGTTGTAGTAGTGGTGGTAGCAGGAGTGGTAATAGCGGTAGTTTAAACAATTGTGATGACAACGACGACGACGACGACAACGACGTCGATGATGCTGATGATGATAATGATGATGGAGGCGATGACAATAGTAATAATAATAGTACTAATAATAATTAGAAGAAGAAGAAGAAGTGGAAGAAGAAGAACGTCGACGACGACGACGACGACGACGACGACGACGACGACGACGACGATGATGATGGTAATGATAATGAGAGGAACGGCCGCTATGATAAACGAAGGTTGGATCGTAGTTGTTGTCTTGCACTAGTCTTGCGTCTCGAGTTGCAATTTGAAATCAGGGTGGGAGAGAGTCCAGGTCAAATGTTAATCACAGTGGCTTAAAATCAGTCTAATAGAGCCTCCGCGACCTGCGGGGGCGGGTCTCGCAGTATGGGTATTCAAGGCCGCGGCCGGGGAGGCTTCGCGCGACGTGCGTTGAGTTGCGTAGCCCTTGACTTACGACAGAGGAAAGGAGCGGCTCGCGCATTGGGCACGCGGAGGCCATTGACTTGTGGGTTATTCAGAGTTTGGTGATGCTGGCGGGCCGTTGGTCGTTACCTTGGTGGCCGAAGTTGTTCTGGCCCGGTGCGCTGCTTCCATGGGGCGTGAGGCTCGCCCTTATCCTCGAGCAGCTAATCACGCCCGCGTAGGCCTGCCTGTACTGCTTGTTCATAATAACGTATATTATGGGGTTGACGCACGAGGCGAAGTACAGAAGGAGGTAGCCCATCACGTGGAACGCTGCGAAATTCAGAAAGTTAATTAATTGGCACATTTATCATCATCATACATCCAGTCGATTCGGATCGACTGAGGCGATGCGCTCAGAGGGAGATTCTGTGTGTTTAAGCAGCTCAGATTAGCATTGTGGGAGAAAGGAGCAGTGTCCGTTGATGGTAGCGAGTCATTCATTGCCAGTGGCGGTAAGTGCGATGTTAATTAGCGTGAAAAATCGGTTGCAGATGTAATTAGGTAAGATGTAGAAGTTATGAGAGGAGCTCACATTGCCTGTACGACGAGGCCTTCTTTTCTAGCTCTGGATCCTAGCGATTACGTGAGTCGCGTGCCGAGTCGAAAGAATTGAGAATCGCATCATCTCTAAGAGGAGACAGGAATGTATAATAAAATTGGCAAACGTTAACGTTGTTTTTTTTTCTCACATGGGTGCGGCGCGTCAGGCGACGTAACGCAATTAAATACGAAATAAAAAAACAAACTTAACAAAAACAAAACAAAAAACAAATATACGTTTTTTCCCGATAAAGTCATGTATGATTTCATGAGAATTAATATGGTATGGGTAGGAGGTAAACGTTGTCGAATCGTCGAGTGATTTTTTCTTCTTCGTTTTTTAATTGTTTGTTTGTTTGTTTGTTTGTTTGTTTGTTTATTTGTATGCAATGAGATTATAGAGCTTGAAAATATCCTAATATCGCTCGTAAATGATGTCGCGGTGTCTCGTAATTAATTATTCTTATTTTACTCGAGTCACCATCCGATCTCACCACGTGAATATTCGATGAATAAGGATGAACGATATTTCGAATCATTTCTACGATGTCGATAGTTTTGTCACGAAAAATTTTTTAATTTTTGAAATAATCGTCGAGCGCGCTGCAAACTGTTTTATAAATAACACTCGTTTATTATTATTATTATTATTATTATTATTATTATTATTACTATTTATTATTATTATTATTATTATTATAATATAAGCGATAAGATTGCCGTGTATGTTTATTTTTCATTTATATTTCGGTAATTACGCGAACTTATTGCACAATGTACATTTGCTATTTAGAATTTTTATTTAGACAAATTTGGAATTCTGAGTTAATTATGGTGTTAAACAGAGAGAGAGAGAGAGAGAGAGAGTAGCATCGAAAATTTTAATTAGTTAAATTGTGTCATAAGCGATGAGAAATTTTTCCAACAAGCCATTTTTAAACGAGCCTAAATTAATTCATTACTGAATTTGGCAGAAATTTCAAATTGCTATTTTAAACGTTAAATATGTTTTTGCATTTGACGTTCTCGTCTCCCTCGGAACAATACTTGGCAAACGAAAGAGTTAATCCGCTTGAAATGAGCGCAATTGCACACAAGACGACAGTGCAAAAGTCCACCGAAACTTTTGAAATTTGGCAATTAAATTAATTTTGCACACACACGAGATTGCATTACTGAGATAGAGTCAACTTCAATTCACCGATAAGATAACGTGAAGCGTAAAAAAGAAATATTTGGCAAAATGTTGGAGATACCGTAAGCGCGAAAAGCTAAAAGCGTGCAGAAAGCGGGCGATGGAGTGCCCCGGCATCGTAATCGTCCTCGATCCTTACCCGGATGCGTGACTTCCGGATCGGCGACCTTGACAATCGTGATCGGCAGGTAGCAGGCAACGAATCCAAGGAAAATGGCAAGGACCATTTTGGTGATCCTCCACTCGCTGCGCCGCTGCTTGATCTCGCGGGTGTCACGCCCTGGGCTGTGGGGCGACTTGATGCTCGGCGGTGCCGTGTGTTTCCTCAGCCTCGACTCCGACCTGCCAATCATCCAATTTGGCGCAATTTTTATTTAACGAAGTTTGTTATTGGTTCGGGATATGGACAGCGCGACACTGTCCGCGTTCTAAAATTTCGAACTCGAGGTCGTCGAAGGGATACTGATCCATGGAGCTTGGTGAGCGACGGAGGGTGGGGGTGGGGGTGGGGAAGAGTGTTAATAAACGTGGAATCAATCATTGTCTCGTGGCCGATGACCGACGAATAGTTTTATCGGCCTCGCTTATCTCTCATACAGGCAATAAAAAAAAAAAAAAAAAAAAAAAACAAAAAAAAAAAAAAAGAGAGAGAGAGAGAGAGAGAGAGAAAATGTGGCTTCGACGATAAAACGCTATCCGCGCGCATCTTTGGATTAGTTGCATAATACGCTAGGAGTTCACTCACTTGTGGACGACCCAAAATATTTTCGTGTAGCAGCCAACGATGACGATACACGGGATGACGAATCCGGTTACGAATAGGAAAGTTTTCGAGGTCCGGCCATTAGCATCTCGGACGATCGAGCAGGTTTCGAGATTCGAATCGTAGTCGAATTTGCCTGGTGAAGAGAAATTACGCTCATTACATTACAAGCAACGATCACGCCGTTGTTCCTAAAATATCATATTCAGAAGTAAATGAGTGATTACCCCAGGAGCCGACGAGAGTCGGGACTTGCATTCCGTAGGAGAAGAGCCAACAAAAGAGAATCATTAAAGCAATCCAGTGTTTCTTGTATACTCGGCCGTATATTCCGTGATGCGCTATCATGATGTATCTGAAAGGAAGGTCTTCGGGTAATAAGCCTCGAAGAAGGTTACAATGGAAATGTCCGGAATGCGACGGAAGATGAGAATGATGCGGGGAGACAATGAAAATTCAAAGGCCGTAATAACTTTCAATATTTTGATGCGGGGGAATGGGGCAACGTAAGATGGGAGTTATCGATCGATAGGTCGTAAGAATGACAAAGGCCCCGCTGTAATTTATCATCATCATCTTCATCGGCGTGATTTATGGGTAAGGAGCGAAGGACGAGGAGGGTCAAGGGCTTTCTTTGATTGATATTGATATGATGGAATTGTTACCTGTTAATCGTTATGGCGCCAACGGAGAGTAAGCTCACTCCGACATTGCCGTATCGTAGAAAAGGCACCAAGACGCATAAAAAGCGAACGTCGGCCCAACTTGCGTCGACGAATCTGATGGAATCGAAAGGTAGTACCAGCAGGCAGAAAATGAAATCGGCGACGCACAAGCTGCACAAGGATGCACGCGCATAAGTAATTTATTTCTAGTTAATTATGAGAACTAAAATATTTCCCCGATCATTAAAACTCTGCTCCTTGTTTCTTGTATATAAGACACAGAAACATACGCAAAAAACATATAATCCAAACACATACACAAAAAACATATAAAAAGAAAAAAGAAGGAAAGAAAAGTGTAGACGCGTGAGTGCTAATTACTGCGTAGCAGTATAGTATATGCTTTGGTATTATTTATGAATGTTGGGAAAACGTTGCACCGAATAAAAAAAATCCATTGCAATTCTTTCGATGCTCGTAACATTACAATATACGCGCTAACTTAGCATTGCCTATATTTCAATATTTTACGCTTTTGTTATATTGTTTGGCAGTTTTATTTATTAATGTAGAAGCACGACTATAAATTTCATTGCACCGAGTTATAATAGAGAGTGTTTTTTTTTTCTCCAAGGAAAACTAGAAAGAGGGGCGGAGGGAGGAGGAGAAAAAAAATAGGGCGGGGGAGGTCGTTCGAGCATCGGGGTAGATGCGCGAATCGTAAAAGATTTAAAAACAATTGTAAAATATTGTATTTCTCGAGCTTGGAAGTAGTTGCGTAATACTCGCACATAGTGCCATGGTAGAATAAAATATTCTATCGCTCTTCTCTCTCTCTCTCTCTCTCTCTCTCTCTCTCTCTCTCTCTCTCGCGTACGGCATTTTAAGTGCCGCGAAAAATAACCTTCGATGCTCTTGATTATAATGGAGTCGCATAGATCAAGCCACTCTCCAACAAAACAATAATTTCACATTATTAAGTAATATGACGCCTCTGTCCGCTCGATCCACGCGTACCCATTTCCATAGTCACCCACCTACGCATACAAATGGACGCGCAAATTGTATTTAATCGAAAATCCAAAGTGCCTTTGACATTATAATAATGATAAACAGGACGCGTGATTGGATTACCTGATTCATCGCTCCTCGTTGCATCACCATCGTCGCTAATGACAATTGGCCTCGGCATCGTATAAATTATCATTGCCGGGAATTATTTTATAAAAAGGCTATTTTCATTATTATCTTATTGAGAGGTGATGAGTCGAACAAGTACACTTGTTCGCTGGGTGCCGATCTGCGGCAACGAAGAATTTCTTCCGAATTTACGATTACGGGCTCGGTCGGTGAAAAGGAAAGAGCCAAATTGCATTCCCTCACGTACGATCAGCAAAAGCCTGACAAACGGCGCGTTTGCTTTTACTTTACGGGGCTTTATTTCGCATTAGCCGACCTCTCAATTATGTAACGAGTGCCGTTCAATCGCCCGATTGATTCGCCAATACAATACAATGCGCCCATTAACGAGCGTAATTCGTTAAATATTAAGAGGGCTTGATCATTCCCGGCGCCCCCGGCAGTAACGCTACAATCGGCGCTCGCGTTGGCCAATTCGCGTTGCCAATTGTTCGTTGGCCGTCGATCGCGAAGGTCGTAGAGCCTTGACCAAGAACTCACCGACTCGCGAGGCCAACTGCCGGGCAATCGACAGCGGTGAGGACACCGATCGAGATTCGATAGCCCCGAGGCGGGACGATGGACGTGCGAGCAACGGGACGCGCAAGTACGCTGGCAAGCGAACGGATAGGGAGTTTGTTTGGGCAGAGCGAGCGCGAGGCTGACGTAATATTCTTACTTGTCCAGTGAATTTGTCGTAAACAACGCATGCGACGCTCGGAATTGACGATCGCTGCTCGTGGGACGAGGGCACGCGATGCCGTCTCTCTCGCTCGTCTCCGTGGATCCGTAATCCCGTCGATGACGCGCTTTGAACGTTTAGTTAATTAACGTGGCGTTTAGGGCTCGTGGATGAGGGTCGGAGTTCGGACCGAATCGGATGGATGGAATGGAATCGACAAGCGAATAATATCCGAGGGCAAAATATTTATACTTTGTGGGTTGGCAGCGAGTGGCTCGCTCGTTACGCTATCAATTGCCCTCGGTCTCGGACGAGTCAACAACACTCGCACTCTACCTCATACTCGGCTCAATTTTGACTTTTCCTTAAGCTTCGGAGTGATTGGAGTCGGGCGAGACAATTTTCGTTTTGGAGTTTTAACGAGGCGGCGGTTGGACGTCTCGGAGGGTTGGTGGAACTGAGACGAGGAGACGGGCATTAGCTCGCGCTTAGCTCACGGTTAAGCTGTACCTTATGATGAAGGCCGCGGCTACGTTACGGACTTTGGGATACTTGAGGAGGGCGACAATAGTGAGGAGATTTCCCAGCAGGCCGATGATCATGATGAGGATGGCGATCGTCGCTGCAAAGTTCCTCAGCGGCCTGGAGAATCTGCGGAAACAGGATTATTATTAATGGAGGCGGTTTGATAAGGGCCGCGACGACCGAATGGCAAAAGTAAAGACTGCCGGCTACGAACCTGGAGAGCTCCTCGTCGACGGCGGGCCCGTGGCTCGAGTTGGCCGCGAGCCGCGACATCCACAGGGCGTGCGTCAGTTGGTCCATCGCCGGTGAATCTGAAACGAGATCAAGGCCCGACGGACCTCGGTTAGTTAAGGTTTTACTCCCGGCCGAAAGGAGGTCGACCGCATCCGCCTCTTCCGTCCGGGAAGAAGCGGCTCCCCCGTGGCCAAGCACGGAGCCCTTGGGCATCTACACGAGCGCGCACTAAAGAAGCGAGACGTGATCGGCTCTCGTCCGTCTATTACGAGAGTGTCAAGGACGGTTTATTCGAGCCCTAAGCGGAGCGAGTAGCCAACAGGTAGTAATAGTAGTAGTGGTGGTGGTAGTAGTGGCGGTAGTAGTAGTGGCGGTAGTAGTGAGTAGTAGTGGTGGTGGTGGCGTTAGTGGCGATGTTAGTGCTGATGGTAATAGCGATACCGATTGTCCTAGTGGTAGTTGTAGCTGTCGCTGTATTAGTAGTAACGGTAACGGTCTTTTTTTGTCCACTGACCAAGCACGACTCGAGCTCATCATCCTTCGTCTTCTTTTTATTCTCTCTATTCTAGCGCGTCTCGATTTGTTGGATAACATTGAAAGGTGAGTAATTGAGCAATGTCTATCAATTACTCATTCGTGGAACTGACTATTTCAAATCTTCAAGTGGTATATCTAATTATTCAATTCGATGCAATGTAATCGACACTTTAATGGCTTCGTTGACATACTCGCTTGCAATGAAATTCTAATCGCCGACGAACCCGATACTTTTTAAGTGCAACGTTCGTTATTAACATTGACGATTAACGGCGTACTTACTTGGACAATTAATTGCATTAGAAAGTAAAATTTCACAGGTGAATTAAGTCGGGTATCGAGAAACTTTGAATAATTCATATAATGTCGGATGGTGAGGGAGCACTGTAACGATCTTAATGGTTTTATTCGTTGTATTAAGAGTATGCAAGGGAGCTTAATTACTCTTGGTACGCCCTGTTGTCCCGTTCCAATTAATCGGTCATGACTCCGTACTCTTTTCATTTGTCGTAGGAGCGACCGTGTCAAGCTGGCCCTTCCGGCGAAACGGCTTTTCCATCGACTCTTGGAAAATCATGTCCTTCGGCCCTTGCCCGGGCATTCGACTCTCGTTACATCCGCCCTCGGCCCTCGTTCCCGTCCCCGTTCCCGTCACCGTCCCCGTCACCGTCCCCGTCACCGTTCCCGTCACCGTTCCCGTCACCGTTCCCGTCAACGTTCCCGTCCCCGTTCCCGTCCCCATCGTCGGGTCATAAACGGTGCTCAGAATTGTAAACGGAAAAAATCCAACGAAAGCGGAAATCGAGCGACCAGTCGCAGAGCCACTGCAACGTGCCAGCCGAGCTCGCATTTTTCGCCAACCCAATGATATAATTAGCCGTAACAAGAGGATAATGAATTGGGGCCCAAAGTGACGTTAGCCCGGCCCATAATTAGGCTCGTTGAATGGCCGAGGGTCGGCCGCGCTTCCTCCCAGCGCGATTATTCGCCTTTTGAGGATCGACCCGCGTTCTTTGTAAGCCCTTCCATCCCGCCACTCCCCTTGGTTACGAACCAGTCGCTGGGAACTCCCGAGAGCCAAAAGCCGGTGAATTGAATTCGACGGGGACACAGGGCCGAAATTCCGAGTAGACCGAGACAATGGGAGTCCCCGGTGTCACTTAGTCCAGCAGCGCTTGCTGACACGCCCGGACTGCGAATCCAGCACTTTCCTTCGATCATTCGGCTCGCCTTGAAAAAGCGCTTCCGTAACTTTCCACTCGAGGCGGCTCGCTTATTACGTCGTTGTTATGCTTTCGCTCGGCAACATTCTCGCTCTACGTGGCGATTGTTAAACGCACGGAGTTTTTCAACAACAGCCGCGATTGTTCCCCGGTCGTTCGAGAAACGTAACTGGCTGACTCGCATACGAAATGCCATTGCAGGGCGACGAGTGCGGGCCTAACTTTTCCAAACTTGCGTTCGCCTTCGAGTTGACCAACGATTATCAACGATTATCAACGATTATTCATGATTAGCAACGATTATCTACGATTATCTACGATTATTCACGATTAGCAACGATTATCAACGATTATTCACGATTATTCACGATTATTCACGATTATCCAAGCAGAATCGGCGCTCCCGCGCGTACTCTTATAAACGACTCGCGGAAACTTTTACGCGACGACGCAGAGTTATCACAGCGCGACCACCGACGCTCGTCGCCAAGCATTATTTCTCAGTCGTTGTGTCGCTCGCCACGACAGACGACAATAACGGCTCGTAGCCTTAAAAGCATTTTAACGATCCGCCACTATCGCCCCGACTGCTACTTTCGCATTGAAATAATAAAAGAAAGAAGAAATAATAATAATTTCTCGGAATTTTCAATTAGATCGAGCGATTCAATTTGCAGCAGCGTGCACGGCGACTGACTCCCGGCCGAGCCGATTTCATTTAGTAAAATAGGCTAATCATTAAAGTACACATTCCGAGAAGCGTAACAGTTATCAGGGATTACAATAAAATGGCGATGGCCGTATTTTGCTTCAACCATCACCATGACCATCGCCATCACCATCGCCATCGCCATCGCCATCACCATCGCCATCACCATCGCCATCACCATCGCCATTACCATTACCATCACCATCGCCATCACCATCACCATCAGCATCGTCATCAGCATCGTCATCACCATCGCCACCTTAACAAGCAACGTGCTATCAATACAGCCAAATCGCGATCTTGACAGCTCGACGCTGCATTCGACGTTCGCCTCCTCGGCCTCTTGTCGTTGACGCTCGACTTACGCAAAAATAGCTCGTGACATTCGTATTCCCGTGAAATCTCGAGCAGCTCTTCGCGCTTGCGCGTAATAAGCGATTGCCGCAGACTTTACTTAGCGACATCGTCGACATTTATCTCCTTCGACAACCGTCTAATAATTTCTTTCTCGATAAAAGTGTATCGGACGAGTGGCGTATATAAAGGCCGCTCGTCGCTTGCCCCAGGAGCGGACAATTCGATCGCATAAATCGCGCGGAGCGCCAAAGCGGACAGGCTGTTTTCGATTTTGCGCGGGACATTGGGGCCGAAGGAGACGAGCTTATTGCCAGCTACGACTCAATAGCTCGAAATTGATTGTCGCCGAGTTGAGAGAAGAGTCTTTACGGATAAAGACGCATCCCCGCCCCTCCTCACAACCATAATTAATACCGGCAGCCGGGATAAAAAGAGGTCAGATTCGCGCTCTTGTGTCCCCTCTCATTCCTAACTAGCAGCTGAAGGAGCGAAAAGCGTTAGCCAAGAGGGAGTTGTCGCGATTAAGTGACCCGACACCGACGTATCGGCCGGCATTACAAAATAACGGCCCACGTGCGGCTGCCGGTAAACTTTTTCAGCGCGGCCCCTAAGCCCAAGGAGAAGTAAGAGCAAACAGTGTCGTCTATCCTCCCATAAATGGCCACGGCCAGTGCAAATAACTGCACTCGCTCGATGGCTCCGAGCGCGCGTATAATATATACGACCGACAATGATGAGGATTTCCCGGAGGCTGGGGTCGGTCGGGCTTGTCGATCGATTCAACCAGCCAGCCACGGGCGCTCGATCCAAATTGAAAACACACCGAGGCGGCACTCTAGTGTGCCTATGCGAGACCGCGCGCGTGTGTTTGACAGACAGTAAGAGAGAGAGAGTGAGAGTGAGAGTGAGAGTGAGAGTGAGAGAGAGAAAGAGAGAGAGAGAGAGAGAGAGAGACATTATCCCTTACTCTTTCGCTCGTCTCCGCGGTAATCGTTATCCCTCATCGGCGTGTGATTAACGGATTAGCGGCAGCCACCCTAGAGCCGTAATTTTTGTCTCGTAGTCGATCCACGTACGTTCACACGTACGAGCCAATTCTTCGCGCGAGAAGAATTTTTGCTCGCCCCAATTGCAGAAGACTCGGACTGCGCATTAATTTATTACACCATGTGACTTTGGGCTAGTCGAGCGCGCGCTTTAGCAATAATACGGATGATTCAGAGGGCCGTTTAAAAAGAAAAAGAATATAAAAAGTGATAAATAAAATTAATTCGTTGCGTAAGGCTGGTTGACGAGGCAGCCTCGTCTCGCCATTGGGACATTAGATGCACAGGTTCTGAAATTATATTTTCGCGAACAAAGGTGTCCAGCTTATTATGGCGCCATGTGGCGAATGAAATCGATCGACCGAAGCAAAGTTTTCGATTTCAGATGAGTTTCCGAGTATTAATGAGTACGAAGCTGCGCGTCCGAGGCAAATAAAGCTGCAAAGCGAACGAATGCAACGGGGATCGCAGCCGAGCGAGTCGCCTTGGCATTTTCAATCAGTTAATCGTCAACAAGTTAATTGCCGTAAAGCGTAGGTGTGGAGGGGCAGATTCGTCGAAGCGAAATCATAATTGGTCGCTGATTTCTTTACGGCGGCCCGTTCGAGAGTGGATAATGCGAGAGCACGCGGGAGAAAGCGCAGTAGTGTCTCCGTCGGGGGCGGAAGGAGCGGATCGAGTTGCCCCTCAAGTGCGCATCCGTCGTCCTTTTTAGTGGACGCACGTGTAGGCCGGAGGGTCCCGCATGGAGTGTAGCCACTGTTGGTAATATTCGGTTAAGTCGGGGCTCTCGGCGTCGGTGCATTAACCTCGATTGAGTTTAACTTGGGGGGGGGGGTAAAAACTCTCTCTCTCTCTCTCTATCTCTCTCTCTCTCTCTCTCTCTCTCTATCTCTTTTATTTTATATTTTTTGTTTGCCCCTCAATAGCTGCCCTCCCTTGATCACTCGTCCCTCCCGTCAATTAAACAGGGAACGCGAACGACGCCGGAGTCGTTAACGGGGCAATTGATGCGTTTTTCACAGCTGCGGTAGCTCGCGATTTTCGTTCGCTCGCAGCGACGGATATCACAGCGCAGCTGCACATCCTTCCTCGTTCGTAATAATGTGAGACAGCCGGTCGATTTTCCGAAGGAGCATCTCAAGTGCGTCGGGGAACGGACGTCGATCGGGGCGGCTGACAGTTGCGGTGCCGGCGGCTGCGGCGGTGCTGGCAGCCGAGATTACTAAGTCGACGAGAGGGGGATGGTGGTGGTGGTGGTGGTGGTGGAGATGGTGGTGGTGGTGGTGATGGTGGCAGTGAAGGAAGGTCGGTAGGTGGAGAAGAATATCGGCTTCTATAAATACATCATCGGCAGTTATTACTTGAGAGGCATATATCGCGCGACAGGGGAGCCGACGGCGAAGGTCCCCGAGAACGTGCCGGAAGCACGGCGAGCGCTCGTTTCTCATACTCGGATGAGTCATTCGTTCACCTGGGGAGTGAGGATCGTCCCGTCGTTGCGTCGCCCGTTTCCCGGAAGCGACGTGGCTTCGCTCACCGTCCACGGTCAGCCGGTGTGACGAAAATCGTTTCGCGATCGTTCCGGTTCGCATTTTTGTGCGCCACGACGCAAGAGAGGGGACAATGTATCGCGTTTTAGAAAGTGCGGCGCACGTATAAGGCGCGCTTACGTTAACCCTTTGCCCCCTCCCAGGTTGCCGAGGTTTCGGCGAGCCGGGCCTCAAAAGCCGCATTGACGCTGTTTCCTTTCTCTTTATCCGCGATTTCCTCGTGTCGGCTCGGCCGTTTTATCGGTGAATCATAATGAGCGGCGATCGATTCGTGCCCCGAGATAAAGGCCACAGGA
>NW_011948426.1:4378808-4395771 GCF_000503995.2 Ceratosolen solmsi marchali | reverse complement strand
GTGCGCGCTCTCGGGCTTTATCGAGGTGGTGGCGAGTGCATCGAGCAATTAAGCAAAAGTCCCGCGATAAAAGCCGAGCGCGCGCGTGGGCGTTTCGCTTCAAAGAGAGCCTCGCTGCCCGATTAAGATTGTTTACTTACGGCTGTCGGTACGGGCCGTGGGAACTCTCAAGCAAGATATGCGCAGCGATGGAATTAGAGGACGAGAGATTGAGAGATTAAGAGATTGAGAGATTGGGAGATCGAGCGATTGAGAGATCGAGAGATCGAGGGATTGAAAGATTGGTGTACTCACGTTGTGGCGCTGGATCTTGGAGACGATGTGGGCGTGCGCATGAGCGCGGGGGTGCGCGCCCTCGCGAGCCTCGCCGGAGTTGCGTGCGAGGCGCGACTCGAGAGAGAGACGACACCGGACTGGCGTTCGTAAGCCGATGTCGGCTAGGCTTGGGCGGCTCGGGGGCCTCGGATGGTGGGGGCCGACGCGCCGGCCACGCGGACGCGACCTTCCGCGGCGGTCCTTATCGGCGAGCTCCTCTTGCGCAACGCTTTGAGCCCGACTAAAGCGCGGACTCGTTAATCGGCTGGGTGATAAGAGGCGCGAGGGGAGGCTTATTCCAAGACCCCTTCAATTATCTCGTCCAGCTCGCGCGAAAGATATCCTGGGACTCCGAAGCGTGCGGGCCTCACCCTTCGACACGGTCAACACGCGAGTCACCACACCGCTTCTTCCTTCCTTTTGGCAGCCCAATCGGTCGCTATTGTAATTGGAGGAGGGGATGTGTGCCAACACCGAGAGAATTTTGGAAATTTGGAGGGCTGAGCACCTGCTGGACAGCCTCGAATCGTTAACTGAACGTGGTAATGACGATGTCTCTCGTTAAATGCCTTGACTCTATTAACAATTAATTGTGGAAAGTTGGAAAGTCGTAGGATCGGGATCTTTCCAAATTAGTGGTATTAGGAGTCCGTGGCCGATGCTCTTGACAACTAATTGCATAAACGCTTACTTAATGCGTTTGAGGCTAAAGCGACAATTTTGGAAATTTTACCGAGAGGCCGATTTAATGGCGTAACGGTAAGTGCCATTACATTACCATACTACGAGCACAATTGACATATTTGCATTGATTGTTGAGTCACTGTATGCTGTTTGTGCTTATTGGCAGCGTTAATAAATCAAAAACAAAGAAAAACAAACAGTTATACAAAATTCTCTGGATTCATTGTAACTAAGAGGAAACATGGAAATAGTTAATAACGTAACGGCATTTGAAAAGCACGAGTACCGTGTCGCATGCTGCTTTTATTCCGTCGCCCCCCCCCCCCCCCCCCCCCCCCCCCCCCCCCCCCCCCCCCCCCCCCCCCCCCCCCCGTTCCACCCCCGCCGCCCCTTCCCCGTCACCCTATCCCAACCCATCTCGATCCAAGTGCTCGCTGATGCCGAAGCGCTTGTCTTTGAATGGCTCTCCTATGTGCCTGCGAGGCGACGACGAGACCAAGGACAGCCAGCCAATCTCGTCTATCTCGCTCGAAAGTGTGTGAGGCAATTGAAAGCGAAGCGGGGAAATAGAACGAGTAGAAGTCGAGGAGCAGGAAAACGCCATCTCGGAAACAAAGTCGGCCGATGTCGAGTCGAGGCGACGCGCCGTCTCTCGCCGCTCCAGTCCGCACGCATGCAAATGTCACACTTTCGAGCCACTCGGGCTTCGTCATAGCCGTGACTAGCGCCGTGAATCAGCGGCCGTGATTCAGGCGTCCAGGTATCCAGGTGATACTCGTTAATTGTATTGATACCGCAACGCGGACTGGCTCGCGGTGACGCGGAGCGCTGCTCTTTCGATTCATTGTCGCCGCTTCATCGAGCGAATTCGTGATGCCGTGCTCGCCCGTTATATCCTCCTTCCCCTCCTTTCGCTCCTCCCGCCGATACCCCATGCCGATAAACGCTCCGGCATCGGTATCCCACGTCTACCCCCACCAAATTCTCATCCCACCACCCCTTTTTAGCTCCCCCGCCCCACTCGTCGAACTCGCCCACGCCCCCGCGCGCATCCGTTAAAACGAATTGCCGACAGATGGTGAAAAATGTCTGACCGGCATTTACTCAACCAGCGTCTAACCAAACATTACCTGCTGTACTACTTTTGTGCCATTTGTCAGATGGAATCGACACTTCCGTCGCTCGGGCAATTTTGCCGACATTACACTGTTAACGCATAAGTAATAAAACCGCTATACCGGGGACTCTTTCAGCACAGTCGTACGTCCGTGTATTTGTACGTTTTCCATTGATCGCTCCGGCTTTGTCCTTTGCGGTAAAACGATCTATTTACGTGTGATTGATGTGTCATCGGATTCCCTTGGTCGCGCATTACGACGTGTAAGTATAACGCGAGAGCGATCGCGAGGTCAAAACTCCGCGCAATTGCTTAACGTCTTCTTTCATTGCCTGGTAATCACCTTAGCTCCCAATTTGTTACAATTTTCAGAAATTCAATGCTTACAACAGAATTGTGTAACGCGTGCGACGACATACAATGGTGGCACTAGGCATTCGTGATAATGCAAAGTCGGCGGGATTATTAATGATGCGCGCGAGAAGAGTCTTGGCGATAACCTGTCGTGTCCCTCAATGATAAATATGTAAAAGAAGCCGGAAGTCCGTGAAAATGTCAATAGGAGAATTGAAAAGGCTAATGTGAGCTTGAATTTTACTCGGCGTCGTTTTACAATTATATTGCCGTGGGCAAGCTCCTTCCACTTATCTTTTAAAAGTTAATTTTCTTCAAGTTTAGCAACAGGTGGAATTGCTAGCGAAGGATGCCAACATTCCATTAAGACAGAGACGGACGAATAAAAATTCCTCTCTACGCACTCTGGCCGCAAAAAGCGAGTAATAGTCTCCAATTAAAACTGATAGTCAAAGTATTTGCTTTTTATATTACGAACTATACACAAACGCACGCACTCAATCACGCACGCACACATAGATATATATATATATATATATATATATATATAAGAAAGTACATATATAACTCTATATATAAAAATTTATTTTTTATATTACCAACTAATATAATGCTCGTACGATTGCACTCCACGACATTATTATCCTAGGCTCTTAATTTTTCAACGATACTCTAAAACGCGCATTCACGTACTCGAACGTAAATACTCCAAACGCTTATTTTATTCTCAGGCTTAATTTTATGATCGGCGATTGCCGTAAATATAAGGCACTCGAGGCTTAATCGAATATAAAATGTCGATCTAAAGCGACGTTTCCAAGCTGATTCACAAGATTGCTGATCTTTAAGAAACTAAATATATCACGGCTCTAGGTTATTATTTTAATAGGCAAAAGTTACCGACAAAGTTCCCGTCGCACGTTCGACACTGTGCGCATTATCTAAATTCAAAATTGGCGTATCGTGTGAAGGGTGTCAGTGATAAGAAGGGCACGAATAGTTTGCTTATCAGCTACCACTCAAATACGATTCCCGACTTTTATAATTAAATGGCGCTAGTGCCGTTCATCATTATGCGCACGAGGCAGGGCTTTTTCATCTTCGTTCGTTATTTTTTTTTAATTAACAAAGAGGACAAACGGAGTGTAAATATTAGTCCGTACTACTCGTCGCTCGGTGCTCAACATGACCATAAATACTTATTCGTATTTACAATTGCACGTTAAAAACGAAAATAGTATGCGACCGTCCCAAAAAACACAATGTCACGGCAACATAATTTTTAGGCTTACGCTGGTGATGATCGGGTGCGCTCTAATCTATTATCAAACAAATATAATGAAAGTTTAATAAAAAGAGTTTTTTAATATTTGTAAAAGCGCTTTTAATGTCACTTGGCTCGTTAAATCCTGGCGTTGGTTATTAATAAATACACGGTACAGTGATGCGCTTTCGTCTGTCTCTCTCTCTCCCTCTCTCTCTCTCTCTCTCTCTCTCTCTCTCTCTCTCTCCCTTCTCTCTCTATATCTATCTCTCTGTCTCTCCGGACATTAAAATTCATTCAAAGGACTAGTAAATTTCTAAATTTCCTTGCAACATCTGCCGCGGGTCATTGCCAACCGCCCATGCGATAACCCAATTCCTCATCCCCTTCAAAATTCTCGCGAAAACATTAATCCTCAAACTAAATTGCATTACCAACGGCGTTATATCCGCAAACGTCATGTCCAAGTGACAAACTGCATAATAGCTCGAGCAATGGAACCCGACTTGCTTACACGCGGTGCCAACGACTCGGAATTCCTACGTCCATAACCAAACGATGGAACCAAATGGAAGAAGACCCAAGAGGTCGCGGATTAGTATAATTGGCCGCCTGCTAATCTCCTCCGCACGGCGATTGATCCAGGGTCTGGTCCCTCGCTGACCCTCGCAAGACATATATGGGGCGCGCTTTCCTTCTTCCTCCCGCGGAAGCACGACCGGCCAATTATATTTTAAAAAGGATGTGGGGACGGAGGCCCACACATCGCACGCGAGCCGAATAATCGGGAGCTTGGAGTCGGCCAGACGGGAATTGAAGTAGCAATACTCCCTGCCCTGAATCCCCCCCCACCCCACCCCCCAATCCCTGCCCCTCCAAACTACCTCACCAACCACGTGTATAAGTATTGGCTGCAAGTTGGTAAAGCGACGAGCGTGAGCGCCAAGCTTAATCGAAACGTTGGCGACGATCGATAAATCTAAGGGCCTCGTTGAATCAACGCGATCGAATAATAGAAGGGCGTGCCCCGGGGCTTCCGTTGTCCTCTGCTCGCCCCCCCCCCCTTTCAGTGTCCTGTTTGTCAACGCAGGCAAGCGCATCGCTAAAAGGTCTCGCATTGTCCTTCGGCATGCGTCCATTGGGTTGAAACTCTCTTTTGTTCCATGGGTCTCGGGACCAATACGTAATATCGCGTAGCCCCGTTGTACGCAGGCCGTCCTTTTTTCTAAAAGAGCCAACTTTATCGCTTACTTTACCGTGGCCGTAGCTATTGTTTAAAAATTTTACTTACTTTACGTTTAATGAGCCAGTGGATGGAGAACCGAGGACCGGTGCATCAGATGCACCTAGGTCAGATGCGCTTATGAAAAAAATGCAACGAGACGTTTTTTCTCCTCCTTTTTTTATTCGTCTACATTAGGGTCAGGAAATTACGGTTGACTAGCCGCGATGGGTGTCTATCGATAGATTAATCCAATGGCTATTGGTATTATTTCGAGCGAAGGATGTTTTATTTTATTATCAGCGTTTTATTCAAACGCAAAAGAAAAATAAATAAATAAAAGAATCTCAACCAGATATATCCTATTGTTGGAATTTTTTAGATCCCAATTTTTTAGTGCCGCAATCACGTTTCAATAGATACGGATAATGCATGCGCGAATGCCAAATTTTAGCACAGTCATACAGTAACCACCCCATAAGAATTCCTCAACGAATGCTCTCAATTAAATATAATTACTTTAAATGGTGGTAAATCATCGGGTACTTATGGTCTAATAAATCCTCTAGCGCCACTATATCAACATCTATAAATAGAATAATGATTAACCCACGATACCAGGAAATTCGATGTAGTCGCATTTTGGGTACCAATGGTAACAAGCCCATCGTCAACCATAAGCAACGAGATAAAAAATGGATGTATAACGTATAACGTAAATTAATAAATTTATTCGTTTATGAGCGATAGGGAGCAAGCGAGTCCTCCCTACCTCGTATTGTCATATCGAGAAAGACGCAGTTTTACAATTAGTAGAAGTTTTGAATTTTTATTTAAGTAGTCGTATTTCTGCAGATCCAAGTACTTTCTATATGGTTTTTGTTTGTTTGTTTGTTCGTTCATTTGCTTTTTACCATTAAGTTTCAAGTCCAATGACCGATCCGATAGTATTCTCATAATTTGGCAGTTTTTTTTAAGGATTTGCTTTGATTATTTCTGTCAATGGCGTCGAGGTCTCAAGTACTCGACAATTAGGCTTGTTTCAACAGGTATGGGAAGAAAAAATCTAATGCACAACCATAGCCAAGACCACGAAATAAATATACTTTATTATATTTACACAGATATTCGTGAAAAAGATTTTAAATCAAGAGGATAGACGGTACATTAGACTTTAACGTCAAGTTGTTAATTGTAAATTAAAAAAAAAAAAAAAAAAAAAAAAAAAAAAAACACACACACACACTCACACAATTTGAAGCTGCTGAATTATTAAATAAGGTATTTATTATTTTATGCCAATTACGGTCCTTTATGCCAATAGTCATGAGAATAATATATTATTTGAAAATAATTTTCCCTACGTTAAAAGAATTTGCCTTCAATTCTGCAATATCGATATACAAGCGTAATAAAAAAAGTAAGAAAAAAAGTAGATGGAATTACTATTGCCAAGTTAGAGATAATCATCGTGTTATTTTTGCACTCCAAGAATTGTAATCGAATTGCCGAATGACATTAAATAGCTGGTATCTCTATTCCGAAAACCATACGTGGAACATAAGATTTTATCGAGACATAGCAGTGATGAAATATTAACAAAACAGTGCATTTATTTTCTTTGGTCTTTATCACTCTTTATGTTATTTTTTATTTTATCAGCTCAGGTCTATTTTGTTTTGTTTTGTTTTTTTTTTTATAATTTTAAATGGTGTAGAGGCAAGTGTTGGCACAGCAAGTCCAACTAAATCAACAGCGCGATACTTTTATTATTGAGATCGTGATTTACGTATCTTCATCCTCTTCTTCTTCTTCTTCTTCTTCTTCTTCTTCTTCTTCTTCTTCTTCTTCTTCTTCTTCTTCTTCTTCTTCTTCTTCTTCTTCTTCTTCTTCTTCTTCTTCTTCTTCTTCTTCTTCTTCTTCTTCTTCTTCTTCTTCTTCTTCTTCTTCTTCTTCTTCTTCTTCTTCTTCTTCTTCTTCTTCTTCTTCTTCTTCTTCTTCTTCTTCTTCTTCTTCTTCTTCTTCTTCTTCTTCTTCTTCTTCTTCTTCTTCTTCTTCTTCTTCTTCTTCTTCTTCTTCTTCTTCTTCTTCTTCTTCTTCTTCTTCTTCTTCTTCTTCTTCTTCTTCTTCTTCTTCTTCTTCTTCTTCTTCTTCTTCTTCTTCTTCTTCTTCTTCTTCTTCTTCTTCTTCTTCTTCTTCTTCTTCTTCTTCTTCTTCTTCTTCTTCTTCTTCTTCTTCTTCTTCTTCTTCTTCTTCTTCTTCTTCTTCTTCTTCTTCTTCTTCTTCTTCTTCTTCTTCTTCTTCTTCTTCTTCTTCTTCCTCTTCTCCTTCCTCTTCCTCTTCTTCTTTTTCTTCCTCTTCTTCTTCTTCTTCTTCTTCTTCTTCTTCTTCATCCTCTTCTTCTTCATCCTCTTCTTCTTCTTCTTCTTCTTATTATTACTATTATTATTATTATTATTATTATTATTATTATTATAATTATTATTATTATTATAATTTTGTCGTTATTATTGTTTTCATTTTCTTCGCTATCATTTAGGCATAAATATAATTATTAAAATTAGATAGCGATTCGAAGATAAGTTGATTTTGACTTTGCAGAGGCATTAATATAGCAATGACAAAGTCGTAAAATCGAGCTTACGAATAATTAATAAATGGAATGTGTGTTTGCATCACGTTGTCACGAACCAGTCTAACGAACACGATTCCCCCACACTCTACTATCATGACAAATTGTTTTCGCAAAGCCCGAATAAATTTATATTCGTTTAATAATGAAATGCATTTATGTGTCTCGCGAGTGCAATAAAAACAATGCGTAGAGGACTAATGCGTCATTATGTTCGTCTAGGATAGCGAGCAGAAGGAAGTCTTGCTCTACTTATCATACGATTATATATATATATATATATATATATATATATATATATACATGCATATAGATAACCGAGAAACATCGTAAACGAATATGAAGAAGGTGACCCAATACAACAAGTCTTTGCAACGACGAGCGTTCCTAATCGATAAGCATGCGAGCACCGGAGCAGATGCATAAAACGATCACATTCGATCAATTTTTGCCCAGCAATTTTCTTCATTCGCGTGGATTTTAATGCAAGCCGACCATTATTTTACGAAGAAAGTTACGTTTCGTTATTGT
Organism: Ceratosolen solmsi marchali; assembly: GCF_000503995.2. Taxonomy (NCBI): domain Eukaryota; kingdom Metazoa; phylum Arthropoda; class Insecta; order Hymenoptera; family Agaonidae; genus Ceratosolen; species Ceratosolen solmsi. The sequence continues at coordinate 4,387,652 of NW_011948426.1, read as the reverse complement.
CATAGTTATTAGGCGTCACGCGAGTCAACTAATACCAGCTAATCAAAGCGACGTTTCTTAATCCTCGAATCTTATCTCTTTTCTAACTTCACGTCATCTCGTCACACAAGAAGTGGAAGCACTCTGATTTTTACTAAGATGTATTTATATCGTCTCGCAGAGCGTGTAAAACAATTTTATATTCTTCGTTAGCGTAATTACCATGTCGGCGCTATGCGGTGATGCCTGGGAAACGCCTCGTGGCACTGTAAAATTTCCCGAGAATCGCTCGGAATATTCACTTCTCGTCAATTCAACTTATTTTCACTATGGCAGGCGCACGATAGAGACCAAGAAATGAGGAGAAGCCTCGGGTGTACGACAAATCACGATACATCGATAATGAATGTCGTTTCTTGGTGACATGTCGGGAGCCCGCGAATTCTCGAAATCCAATTGTCGAGACGTAGACGTGCCATTAAAATCGGTCCCATTGTAATTCACGATTAAGTTTAATGAGCGAAGGTCAACGGGAAAACGAATGATAACTTTACGGCACCGACGAGTCTAAAGGACGTCGGACGTAGAGAGCCAAGGGAAACGAAGAAGGGGCCGCTGATTTTTATTTACTGATTTAACAAGGCACCAGCGACGGAAGCGCACGTAAGCTCGACAAGTGAAAAGAGTGACGCGCGCTTTTATATTCCGCGTAACTTTCATATTCCATAGGGCGAACGCGCCACGTGTTCCAGTATATTTTTCCATACATATACATACAAAGTTCAGTCTCGGCCGCTCCTTCACCTTTAACACTCAAGTAAAAACGTTCGACTCGAGCACATGTGTGAGACGGCGGGGATGTCGTCGTGTCCCTTTCCAATCCACGGCTTCCCACTCAGTTTTCTCGGCTCGTTCGCACCTCGATCTTTTTACCGGCGAATCGCTTGCTACTCGCTTATTTCTTACTCGCTCATCAGTAGTGTCGAATATTTAATTTTGAAAATTTAATTCGCTTATCGGCTGAGAGAGCTGGTTGTTATAGATTAGGCCGAGGATGTCAGAGGTGAGAGACAGAGAGGCGGAAATCCCGACTTCTCTTCTCCCCACTGCCCCTTCCCACGAAAACTGGAAGAAATCTCAGGCTTCTTATTCAGCCGCGGAAGAGGGAGGGCCCGTAATGGATGGGACTGCAGCCCCTGTGAAACGCTAACCCGCGTACACGGACGGCAGACCGACGAGACGTGAACGAGTCGAGCGCGAGTCTCGTATGCCGGATTGCAGAGCTCCCAGGGGCCCCGAGTCGCTCTTGTTTATTATGTCTCGCGGTGGCGTCCGTGGCACCACGTCATCCACGTCTGTCGGAGGATATTTGCTCATAGCTCTTTTAATTCAGGGCAACAAAACAGCAAACAAAAAGAAAAAACAGAGTAAAAAGACTGAAAAAGCGAGTGGCAGTAGCACTGCGATGACCGCGTGGCGATTCGTTTCCGCAATAAGTGGCCGCGACAGTTTTATGGTGCCGAGCTACTTTCTCGTGCTCCTACGAGCTCTCCTTAATTTACGTCCGCTTAGTTTGCAGAAATGCTGTCTTTACGTGTAGATAGATATTTGCTCAACTGTACCGCGACTCTGTAAGTGTGCTCCTTGTTATTGCAATTTTTCCTTGATATTCCAAGCGCGGGGTATTTCAAGCAAATTTCTATCCGGTAAAGCATCGAATCTTCGAGGGAGGGAAAGTTTTGGAAAATCCGCACGAGTGAAAGAAAGTTCGATAAAGCTTCTTCGCCCTCCCCTTCTCTCCCCACTCATCGTATTATATATATATATATATATATATATATTTTTTTTTTTTTTTAATTTAATTTAAAGAAATTAAAAGAAAGGTTTTCAGTTGACAGTGTCGATCGTACTTTTTCGTATAAAATACTATTTTCCTTAATGGGATGAGAATCGACGAGGATGTTGCAATTTTTGTGATGTGAAAAAACGCGAGGCACAAATACAAGCAAATATAGAAAGGTTTGATTGACAGTGGCTTACTTTCACCACATACAAATAGGGAACATTACGAATCTGTGCCCAAGCAACAAAATGCCTGGTTTGAGATAAAAAGAACAGCTCGAGGAACTATCGACCAAATAAATATCAAGCTAATGAGCCAATACGCGCATAATAATAATAAACTATGACCTTGAGATTTCGCCAATGAAATAAACTGTCACCCTACCGTTTAATTTGCCTCCATAAGCGTCGACGATGTACGTCCCTTTGACCGTTTGTTCAGCGCTCAACAACGTCAAGTAAGTTTTAGTTAATTAGTTTTAAGATACGTAAGCACGTCGTTGTTAACAATGAATATCTCCATTGGCAAAGACATTGGAAAGAAAGAAAATACTTTAATGTTGAGTAAAAGTCGTAGCTTAACCTACTGCATAAAGTGTGCAATTATTATTAGAATCAGATCGACTCTTATAATCTTCGTTTCCGAAGCAATGCCTTTTTCCAAGTTGGGAATGCTTCTCGAGATTTCCTATCGTAGAAAATTGCTCAAGAGTAACTTGATGTGCCAGTGGATTGTATCATCGATTGGCAATTGTGAAACCCGTATAAAGATAGTCGACTTGTCGCAGCTTTTCTACGCATTTTCTAACAATAATGTTTGATAGCGCAATTGCATAGTCAATTACTGACGAGCGAGGAATGAAGAATTGAACGTCTCAGGCTCTTTTAATGCCAATTTTAAAGATACTCTCAAACGCGTAAATTTTTTGGGCTGTTTGAGCGATCGCTTAGTAGGAAGCGAAACAGGTGTTCCTCGTCTATTTATCAACAATTATTTCTCCCTCACCGACGCAGCTCTCATTTACTTTCTCAACAACACAGCAGCCGCCCCTTAATTATCTCTTATCAATGCGCGAGCCTTGCAGCGCCTCATCCCAGTGCCTGCGCTCGTAAATCAAGTTGCCTCACTCATTCGCTCTCACTCACTCTCACTCTCTCTCTCTTTCTCTCTATCTCTCTCTCTCTCTCTCTCTCTCTCTCCCCCGGCGTTTCCCCGAAAGCGCGAGAAATCGCGGCGCAGGCGCGGGCTTCCGGTTCATGGTGCGCGCCGTGTCTCCGAGCCAGTCGACGGCCGCGGCTCGCACGGGAACAAGAAGAGACCCGGAGAGAGAGAGAGAGAGAGAGAGAGAGAGAGAGAGAGAGAGAGAGAGAGAGAAGGATATAGTGAGCTTTAAAGAGAGAGTGGACACAAATCCACGTGATTACGCTACGGGGATGGGGTGAAGGGTACTTTGACCTGCCGGGCCCAACATGACAGCTACGGCCAGACGAGCTTTTCCGGTCGATTGGGAACTGACGGAGCCAGCCTCGGGATTTTCGGGCCATCATTTTCAACTTCAACGCTGAGTCAAATTAAGGTAGACCTTTCGTTATTTGGCTTTTATCACTTTGATACGTGCCCCATCATTAACAACTTAATCAATTGATCGTGTTCGAGTGAGCAGGTTTGATAATGGCGTTGAAGGACCGAAATTTATGAGACTCAATTCCATCGAATGCGAATAAAAAGGTTAATATGTTAATAATGAAGCCGTGGAACATATGCGAGAGTTGGATCGAGCAACGATTTAAATACTTTGAAAGTACTTGAAATTAAATGTCTGTTACAACATCAACGCCTTACGCAAATTTTGTGTTTTTGGCATACTATTATAAAAGCACGTAAGAAATGTCATATCGAAGCCTAATAATAACAATAACAATAATAACAATGATAACAACAACGACAACGACAACGACAACAACAATGACAACGACAACGACAACGACAACGACAACGACAACAACAATGACAACGACAACGACAACGACAACGACAACGACAACGACAAAGGCTACCACTGTACGAATATTGTTATATATACGAATATTACTAATATGAAAAAGTTTTGCATTGGACGGAATAAGCGGAGAGAAAATTTGTTAATGAAATGTCAAATGAAATTGTTGAATTGAAACTAAAGTAAACGGAGTTTAGCACATACAAGCCATATTATAATCTCTAAATCTTTAATAAACTATTTTGCAAAAATAATTTATAACTAATTGTTTTTTTTTTATAATTCATTCTCTAGTTTTATAGTTAGTATTAATTCATTCAAAATTAAATCTCTAATTGATGAGTTAGTTTAGATGGGAAAGATGAAAAATTTAATTTGTTAAAATTTCAAATGATTTTGGAAGAAATGATCTATCTAATAAGGTTAAATTTCTGTTGATTCTTACGGAACTATGCGATTTACATTTGATCATTTGAATTTGATGTCTCCATCGCTTTTTGTTTATTCAACCTTTTTTATCGCACGAATTTAGTTGCCGATCCTCTTAATGCTTTAGTTACATCACAATCTTGTAATAAAAAATTTTAATTGCACGTGTATTGTCACGAAGATGTGCGATTATTACAAGACTTTGCACATATATAGGGAACGAAGCAAACTAACGAAAATCTTTAAATTTAGAAACTCGTATACAAATTTGAGTTTTGAAATCATCGACTAACGTTATCAAATTATTATATCGGAAAATGTTTACCTGCTTAATGGGGCATTATTAGGATAGTGAAATTAATCAATATTTTGAAATTATATTCTAAAATAATAAAGAGAATATTCTATTGACGTCGTTTGGACAAACAACTGCATAAAATTAGTCAAAATAATACATCTTTATCGATACATTAAGTTTTCGGATGTAATGGATCTTGGAATAATCTCTAATTTTTAAATAAAAATTAACGAACTGTAAAAGAAATGTTCATTTTCTAGATTAGACTTGAGCATAAATTATCTTGATTATTCGCGTATAAGTATTTATTATAATACCATATATAAATTAATTTAATAAATTTTTCTTCTAATTTACATAACTACTTTTACTCAAAATATCAATATTTTGCAAAGCTAAAAAAATTATTCATTCTAATGATTGTAATTAAAAAAAAGTATTAATACTATGTAATATTAATTACACAAAAGAAAATATTCTAATAATTTGTTATTTAATTATTTCATATTTAAGTTTTCGATTTCTGTAATTATATTAACTAAAATAAATTCATATGAATTTTTTTTTCATTTCTTTTCTCTTAGAGGGTAATTGTAATTCTTTCAGCTAATGGCAAATTGCAAGCATAATGTGTAATTGCAATATAATTGTAATATAATCAATAAATAGCCTATTACACTTTAATTGAATTTATATTAATGCATTTGAAATTATATTTTTTATAATTAAACGAGTTTGAAAAATATAGAAATATTAAACATTATTGGGATGTGATCGATGAAATGCCTTTTTAACAAAACAAAAAACCAAAAAAGAATGAACTACAAATGGCCTGCGACAATAAAGTTATGCAATTCCTGCCGTACTTTACGGCAATAATTTCAATAAAAAGTAGTAGACCAAATTATTGTTAAAATAAGAACCGATTTATTTACAAATTGATATAACACAGCCGTTGCTTTCTTATTGTTGCGACTTTCAATTGGTAGATACGCCCTTTCGTTGCCAATGAGTTTGATCTCATGATACTCCAAAGTTAATTCTTAGATTCCTTTCCTTGTTTCCTTTTCCTTTTCCTTTTTCTTTTCTTATTCTTTTTCTTTTTTTCAACCTATAGATGCAGATTGAACGATAATGCGCATAAAGGGAGGTTCGGAATAAAAGCCACATTCCTCAACGACTTGAAATTGAAAAACTTTAAATTGCGAGTAATGATTAAATTAATATTGATTTAATGCAAAATTAATTTTTCAATTTAATATTTTATTATGAAAGTGTGAAGTTAATTAAGAATCAGTTTTTTTTTTTTTTTTGTTTGCTTTTATGTTATTATTATGGACGTTCCATACACGTAAGCTCTGATTTTCTATCATTGCCTAAAAATTTCTATTACCACTGAAAAATCAGCAAAATTTCAAGAAAATAAATATCACTACGATACGTTTGGAATAACGTTCATATTGATTTAGTGATTTGAATTTTTATATTTTTATTGAAATTCTTAAATAATCATTGATGCCAAGTGCCTATGACAAGTGACTTTTTAAAGTTTTCTTAATAACATTAATACTAATCAGTTAATAACATTGAAATAATTTAGTCTTTTTTAGACACATTATTATTATGTTTTCATTGCTTTATTTAAAAAGTATTCTTGTCAGCCGATATTTTATCAAGTTACTTAATGTATCATTCATATTCATTACTTTTAAACAAAAATATAACAAAAATATTGCTCTTGAGACTGAAAAATTAGCCAAATTTAAGTAAAATCAAGTATAATTGAAAATTGAGAAAATGGAAAATTGAAAATTTCATTAATACGTGCATTATTACATTAATTATATATTGATTTATATAATACTATATTATATAAATGTATTTAATTAAAATGTATAGGTTTATTATTGTAGAAATCTGTGGGTGTCGTTAATTTTTGTGAAAGAGGAATATTGAAGGGTGAACAAGCATGTGTGGAATTTTTCAATTTTCGAGAATAAATTTTCATCTCTTTTTTTTTTTTTTTTTTTTCGTGAAAACAATAGACAAGCACATCAATCGAGACCTTTTCAGTCACTTCAACAGGATATTATTATATCAGATTATCGATTTATCATTGTATTTTAAGTACAAATTTGCTTATAAATACATTATTCTCAATGGCGGTTCCAGGATGTGAAAATTTATAAAATATTATGTAAAAAATATTAATGTATAAATTACGGCAATTGGATTAAATTAAAAGCAATAATAGTTTTTGTTTTTTGTTTTTACAAGAACGAAATAAAAAATAAACAAGTCGAAGATTATAAATTACATTTATAGTCGTTTCAATAAGTTGAAATATTTATCGTACGGTTGGTGCTTTTAAATTATTATTGTTTTTTTTTTTTTTTTTTTTTTTTTTTTTTTTTTTATACCAAAGTGATTTATTAAAATATCAATTGTCGTTGATGGAAGAATTCTCATTTGTGACGTTAAGTGAGTAAAGTCGAAGATCTTGCCTTTTGAGGAAATATTAGGAAATAAATTGACTCCTTAAATTTCTTGCAACTTTCAAGTTCAAAATAAGCTAACTCTTGAAATAGACAATTTTCAATATCCATTCTTCGTTATGCTCGAAAATCAAATATATAATGCCGGTTGTGCCGTCATCTTCCAAATTCTCACTGCTTTTTATCATAAATCTTTATATAATTGTTAATGGTTAATCGTGGTATAAGAATATACATAATTTTAAACAATAGTCCATATGCAGTTTGTAGATAATGTGATTTAATATAATATTAGTGCCTAATTTGACGCGATTCTTGTCGTGCAGTGCAATCGAATTTCTCGTATTTCCAGAAATAAATTCCAAGTTATTTTTATGAGAAAATTTTTTCGGTATATCGAGGAAGTTTATCATTCGCATTGGAATTTTTTTCATTTAGTGCATAGCAGAACATCCATTCAATTTGAAACATACATTTTGTCTTTAATTTTTACCAGAGAAAATCAATTATACATACATACATACATACATACACATGCGTATATATATATATATATATATATATATATATATTTAAATTAGATTTTATGCACTTTCGCTATTAATATTTTCTGTCCAGATATAAAATATAGTCGCTTACAAATTACACAGAACCAATGCTATAAAAACGAATTCGAATTGATTAAATTCTAAAAGATTAACGTACGTTCCTGTAAAATAGCTCTTTCTTCCAATTAATTGCCCAGGCGAATAAATAATAATGATACTTTACTTATTTGTTCGGTGCATGGATTGAAGGGTGAGACGAAATTAAAATAAACAGCACACAGTTATTGCAAGATCATGGTAAACAAAAAAGAATCGAATTAAAAATTTTTTATGGAGCTCTCGCTCGCTCGAGCATTACTAAATGGTCATTTCAAATTTTGTAACTCTCCGACTTACCATCTATCCCATTCGTCAGTTAAATATATGGTCCAGCATCCGGTTAGATTGTTCTCGGCCTTCATTACAATTTCGTTTTGTGGACATACGTATTTCGTGACATCAATGTGTCGCCCTATAAAATCAATGACACTTTAGTTTGGAAAGGATCAACGACCCGAGTGAGCGAGATATAAATTTGAGCGACGCAGAGGATTTATCCTGAAAAAGGCATTTCCATCTTTTCGTCATCTCCCCGCCCCCCGTGTCGGCGTTTTAGCCATGAGCGAGGAGAAAAGTGCGGAGTAACGGCGAGGTACGATGGAAAAAAAGTGGTGTAATTCTCCTGTTATTTTGCCGCAAAATAACACTCGCACGGCCGAACTTTACTTGGACTCTCGGCATTACAGACCCTCCTATCTCCATCACCTTTTCCTCGATTGCGCTCGGCCAATTGCATTAAAACTTGAAAGCAGCCTCGCTCCGTTGAAAACGAAACAACGCAGCGCAATGTCATATCTATTATTATTCACCGACGAAGCTTCTACCTCGCGGGCAAGTAGCATTCGTTTGTCCGAACGACGATGGAGGCCTAAAATTGCGGGGCTCTTAGAAAATTTCAATTACCAAAAACCATGTGCATTTGAGGATTTACATGGAGAATGGAGGCTAAGCTCGTTTAGTACAATTTAATGCAATTATTGTTCTCAACTTTACGTTATTATTCATTCAACTGTTTTTATGAAATAAAAAATAATCATACATTAAAAATTACGAACTTGCATGGATTTTTGTTTTTGCCCACCCCCTCCCCTCCCCCTCCCCCCGACCCCTCGACCCCCTCGACCCCCTCGACCCCCTCGACCCCCTCGACCCCC
>NW_011948426.1:4314921-4378724 GCF_000503995.2 Ceratosolen solmsi marchali | reverse complement strand
TCCCCCATTGCCGCCAAACCGTACTTATCGCAACCTACCGAGAAAAGGCTCATATTTCTGTCAAAACTGACGGAACATATTTTCCCCCGAGTCGCATAAAATTTATAAAACACTTTTATTTCTTTATCAGTATGGAGTATGGTATGTTGGGCACATAATTGTATGTTCGTGCATGCAGGTAATATTTTAAATTAATGTCTGGGAAAATTTATTCGTTTCCATGTCGACGTTAGACCGAACTTTTATTTAATTGTAACGACAGCGCTAATGGCAGATACGCAACTGCACTTCAAAATCGCAAATTCTCCTCTTGCAAGCGGCTTAATTTGCTCATTTGGTTATAGTCTGTTATTTCCGTGACTCTGGCGTGATTTTTGTTTCTCATCTCGGAATGACGGAGGCGTCCACGCGCTCCAAACTCGACGGGCTTACGTCTTGAAATGCTCGAGAAATCCATGCGAGAATAACGAAAGACGCCTTTTAACGTAATTACCATTGATTATTTCCTATAAGCAAAGATCAAAAAAGCTCGAGTTACTTAATTAATGAACGACGCGCAAAGCCTCGTTAGTTAGCGATCTAAATGAATTGCATTGTACGAAGGGAGAATCGAGAGAGGTATTTTTTTTTCTCTTTTGTTTTTCTTTTTGCTGTGCCAATCTATAAAAAAAAAAAAAAAAAAAAAATTGCTGTGGCCAATTTATAAGCTTACGTTATAAGCTAATTAATGGATTATCAAGTGATTTCATAGCTTTATAACATTATTATAAATGGCAATTTATTCGAATTGTGGAAATATGGAGAACGAAGATTATTCTTCGATATTCTTATAAAGATAATTCTTCAATTCATTAATTTTCTTTCAATCTCAATGATACTTGCATAATATTGATGTCAATGTTGACCGGCTTTAAGCGAATTTAACAACAATTTGCATCTCTGGTGGTTAAGATTATTCAGAGCTGAAATTTACCTATCGCGAGCACGTGCTCAATCTCATTTACACTCGACTCTTACGTTTAATAATCTTACTATCAATTGTTCGAAAAAAAAAAAAAAAAAACATTTTTTTTTTTCTAGAATTTTTAGCAAAATCAGAGACTGTACTTTGAATTGTAATGATTATTGTGGGGTTAGCGAGAGGTGGAACGAGGCGGTTCTTAACCGATAAATCACAATGTTTATATACTCGAGTCACACGAGCGTCGATAATTGAGAAACAACAATCATCTACAAATCAAAAAGAAAAACAAAGCACATGTGGGTGAATTGAATTTTATAGATTGTTATCGCGCTAAAGAGTTTTCGTTGTGTCCCCAGGCTTCAGGGAGGCCATTAAAGTAGTGAAGAGTATAATTGCTTCGAATAATGTTACATTAGCGAAGTAGGTCAGAGTAATAAGCTTTTCCCAAGCAAATTTATTTCTTTCCTTTCAAACGCGAAGCAGCGAATAGATTGATTTGATAGATGTTGAAACGAATTTAATGTAATATTTCACAATCGACGCTAAGGATTCGAGTCTATACTTCTATTTCTAAAGAAGGAGCATCAAAATTATCGACATTCATCTTGTAATTGCATGCGTAAATATGTTGACGGAATATTCCAGGATCTTGGGATGAATTTTTTTTTTTTTTTTATATTTTAACCATTTTTCTTTCTCTTCTCGTATAGAGCACGCATTTGAAAATCGTAATAATGATTTTGTCGAATTTTTAAAAATTCGTTACGCATCTGTTATCCAATTAAAATAAATGTTCGAGTGACTTTATCTAAAGTTTCTTCGCTCAACTGATTTTTCAATCTACAAGCACACATATTTCGCGCGCGCGCGCGCGCGCACGCGTGCATAAATACTTTACCAATTTCCGTGACGTCCCATCGGATCTGTTCTCATAAATATAAGAGATATGTGCATTTTGCATTTACGGTTTATAAATTCTTGTCATAAGAAATTATGCTCTAATATTCGATAGTATAGACTCGGTATTTTAAATAGGAACAAAAAAACTTTAGTAAAATTATCGCGTACTTTATTTGTAATATTGTAAGTTTTTTAATATCGTCGATGAATTAATAAATTCGTAATGATCGATTTTATTTAAAAATAGACAAAGGAATAGGAATATAATATAAAGAGATATTAAAGGTTCAACCGTTAAAGAGATAGAAATTTTTCTTATTGAAAATATGCGATAGCTAAGTAATTATCTCGTTCCATCTAAATTATCCCATTCAACAGCTGCTTTCTCGGCTAAAAAATACAAAATAATTGACATACGCGTACTTATCCCCGCACTCGCAAATGTCATGGAACGAACAATTCCCCTATGCTATGTTATCGTTCTCATAAAGTGGAAGACCGACAAAATGCTCTCACCTCCCCCCACCACTCCCCCATTGTCACACTGCCCATTAATAGCATGTGAAATTTTTAGCCAAACTCGCGTCAATCTAAGCCAGTCCGTCCTCCTGAATGCATAAGAACATTTAAAGTCTCGCGCTCTTGATTAAATATCCAATTAACAAATTCCAACTAATCCTGAGGCTCTAATTAATTACAAACATGATCGTAAATAATAGAGGCGCTAACTAGGAGAGCGTTAAGCTTGAAAGTATGATCATAAAAGATTAAGTCGTTAATGAAGAGTAACGCGAGTCAACGTCGTTAAGATCGACGCGAAAAAAAGCTCCTCCGGGTCGTGAGGTCGGAATTTATTGCGCGGCTCGCGAAAACTCTCCCCTCGACAAATTCTCTCTCACGCCCGGTCACTTTCCCCGTGCTCACCCACCGAATCTCGATTCCCTCCGCCTCATCGTGCGCAGCTCGTCCGCGAGTAATAAATGCACGGTCAGTCGTAAAAGGAACGATAGTACACATGTTGCGGACGGAAAGCGGAAAATAGGAAGAGAACGACGATGACGGCGACGACGAGGAGAAGGATGGGAAGGGAAGGGAAGGGAAGGGAAGGGAAGGGAAGGAGGAGGAGGAGAAGCAGGAGGAGGAGGAGATGGAGGAAGTGGCGGATGGGGAGGGGAGGAGAGGTCGGGGGAGTTGACCGAGTCGTCTTCACGATCGCGGGATTCTCCCTCGGAAGCGCGGAGGGGTGGCCGAAGACAAAGGGTCTGGCGCGTCTCGAGACTTTTGCTCGAGAGAGTCACGACAGCTTGCCACCCTCGAGTGTTGGGGCGCGAAGGGCCTGCAGCAGCTGTCGAACTATCGTACTATGTTATTATTTATTTTCGGGTCGTCGGCTCGGATGTTTATTTACGCGATGGGCGTTGGGACAATTTGCCACATAGTACTTCCCATCATAATCGTCTCGTTCCTGTAATCCTTCGCCGAACGTCTCGCTAAGCGCGACTATATAAATTATATTTTGCTCGCGGAGGTAATTGGCAAGGGCCGTGCAATTAGCTCAAATTGTCTCTAATTTGTTTAATATTATTCTCGTGTATGGGCAAAGGACGCGATCTACTGCTACACGTATGATTTTGCCTTGCTGCAGCTCTAACGAGGCGTTTGTCTCCGCTTAGCGGCTTCGAGTTCTCAGGGCTGTCGAGCGACCGCGCAAGCTAAAATTTTTAAAAACTATCCCTAGTTATTGAGCTGCTAGGGTAAATAACCTTCCTACTGGTCACCCTTTACATCGATTTTACAAAAACATATCAGCCGAATAATATCGTGCGTGCAAGCCGCACGTACGTACGTAACCCTCTCGCGACCCCTCCCACCCTCCCCAACCCGCCACCATCAAGATTAATCGACGAATTAGTCGAGATAATTTTTCGTCGTCGCTCTGTAAAAAGTAGCGCGCACTCCTAGGAAGGGACGGGTCAGGCTTTAAGAGGACATGGGAGCCCTCGGTTGCCCGAGGCTAAAGAGGGGAATGGCGATGGAAAAGGTATCTAAAGGGCTCCTGTTCCAGATGCTCGAGTACTGGATGGGGAACAACGAGAGCGCCCTCAACGCCAGCGAATTCGAGATCCAGGAGGTGATCGAGCACCCGGACTCCGCGAGTCTCTTCGCCGGCTATCCGCCCTGGCTCCTCTACTTTGCCGCCGGATGCTGCGCTCTCTTTATGCTCATTGGCATACCCGGCAACCTCATCACCGTCGCCGCCCTCTTCCGTACGAAAAAGGTTTGTCTTTGCTACTCGCGATTTGGACCGGATGTCGTTCGTCCTTCGTCCCTTCGCACGTGCATTCGCTTGTAATGCAACGTCTGCTGCATAATTGCCTAAATACGATTGCGTTGCCAAGTATCCTAAACATTTCTAACAAATTTTTTGAATAGAGAATTTGAGGATGGAAAATAATCGCGCTGTGCTTCATTCGAGTCTTGTATGGCCAAAAGCTGAACAAAAATCATTAGGATTTGTCCGTTTTGATTCGTTTCAAGAAGAGAATGTTTTTATTGTACGCTACCGAAATTATTATCTTCGTTCCCATCATCATCATCATCATCATCATCATCATCATCATCATCATCATCATCATCATCATCATCATCATCATCATCATCATCATCATCATCATCATCATCATCATCATCATCATCATCATCATCATTATAATCATCATTATCGTCACAAATTATTACTCCGTTTGTCTGTATTGGGTTTAAAACTATTAAATGACATGCTGCATTTTCAGATATGCTTATTGATTAAATCTCATGCTTTTAAGAAAATGATTAAGCACCGGTGATTAAGCATTAACGATCAATATATTTTATATACCCGACTGTTTTATACAGATGTGTAAGAGCTGATAAGATCGAATCTTATTGACTAAATCCAATTTATGCAGGTGTTATTTTGATTTTTACTTATACAATAAAAAAAGCCACATTACAGACTTTGTATTTTTTTATATCTTATCGACTGCCGTCACTGATCTACAATAGACTTTACATATTTTGTAATTTACAAAGACGCATACATTAGTTAATGGATAAAAATCTTTGTATTCCTTCTGAACAATGAATAGAAAGATACGTAACAATTTGTTGGATAAACATTGATATTCCATGATCAATAAATTTGTTCAGAGATTATGATTTCACCGCAACGGTAATTGTTAATACGCACACTTATGGTGTTTCAATGTATCGGCTTAATTAAACAGGCTTAGTTTTAAAATGGCGTTAATTACCACGGAAATCTTATTAATTAATTAGCCTGGTAAAATAAATTATCGAACAAATAGAATTCGTTGCCGCATTAACTGAGCACTTTGGCTTCCTACTTTTTCCCAAAGTTTCATTATAAATTACCTATAAAGCTCGAATTCTAGTTATCCACTCGAATATACATATATATGTGGAGAGTAAAGTATAAAACTATCGGTTTATCGCAGATGTTTGAACAAGCGTTTGTTTTCATACAATTTGTTATACTTCTTCTTTTTTTCGTAACGGACAAATAAAATTCATGTAATGGCGAATAATTTAGTCCTCAAGATTGATAGAATCAATGCATCTCGTAGAATCGAATATCTTAATTAATAAAGCTTCGATTTATAAATGTGGGTTAAGAATAATCATTGTATTGAACCAATTTTTACAATAAACATAATAAATAACTGATGAGAAGTAAAAGAAAAAAAAATCTATAAAATATTAAACTTTTAAAGTTTTATGAATTATAAAATATTTTACATATTTTACATATTTAATTTTTATTTTAGCCTAGGGAACGAGTACTTACTTATACATTTACATATTTTAAATAATATATGAAATAATTTTATTAATAATTATACCAGTAACCTGTTTAAGTATATAAATAAATAACAAGTATCATATATATTTGGTTAAAATTAATTTATCATTATATTTGCAATGCTAGTGATCTTTATTGTATTTACTATGAAACAATTAGTTTTTTTTTATTTTTTTATTGATACAGGCACAAAATTTAATGCGAGCACGTGTTATTTTTAATTACTTAAAAGGTAAAGGACTTATTTTTTAAATACTTTTTTCCAAAAAGCCTGAAGAATTTTTCAAACGATTCATAAACGACAATCAAACGTAGAGATATATATTTCACTTTTAAGAATTAACGATTTAACATATTTAATATTAATTTAATATTAATAATATTGATTTAATATTAACCATGTGTATACACTACATTCTTACATTAAAGAATAATCTATAAATCACATATATAAATTGAAATTGAAATTTTCGAAAACGATTAAAATGTTGACTATTTATAGTATGAATTATTTCATTTAACGGTTTAACGGCTGAGGATGTATACAAATGTTAAAATAAAATTTCTTTACAGAGAAGTAGATCGTCTTTATTTATTTTCTATCATTTGAAAATTTCCAAAAAAAAAAAAACAAAGAGTAAAGTGAAAATGGCGATCGCGTAGTCCAAGTATTCGATTGGAAAGAGTAGGAATAATAATTCATCGCCAAAAGATTTTATTCGTGTCATAGTCAACAGTTGGATGTCGTTATCCAGGACAGAAATAATATTGCCCAAGAAGTGAATTATTTTCGTCTCTCGGCGTATAGACATTTTCAATTTCATTTAATCCTCGATCTTACCTCTACGCGTTGCGCCCTTTCACCCTACGCTCCACTCCTCGCTCTTCATCTTCGTCACTCGCCTCTTCTTTCTCTCTTCTGACAACATAGGCGCGCTCTTACTGGCGCCATTCCCATAAAGACATTGGCTCTGCTGCCAAACGTCCAGCTTTTTCCCTCTATACGAGAATACACGCGGTTAACGAGCTCGCAAAAGGAATTGCGGATATTTTTGCACTTTACAGGTCTGCGCTTGTTTCGCTCGCACGCCTACCACGAAAATCACGACTAAGCGAGAAAAAATAATTCAACAATGTACAGAGATCTTTCGCTAATGATCGAGCTCTCTTTGTATCCCCATCCTTGTATAATGAAAAGCAGTTGCTTTAACTTTGGCTTTGGTGAATACTTTCTACCAATCATCAGCTGAAACTACTTCACATTGATCCAGAACAGAAGCAGCTAATTTTTAAATTTAATTGAGTGACTTTGGGTCGAGTGGAGTAAGAAATACAAAAGATCTTAATAATTATACGGCTTCTTCACCACTCGCCAATTTCCAAAATCTACTAAACCCAACCACAATATTGATTAATGCAAATTTTGCTTATAAAGAGCATCGATAGCCTTACATTCACATTATATATGTATATATAATAAATAAAAAAAAAAAAGAAGAAGAAGAAGAAGAAGAAATGAAGAACAAAAAAGACGCAGCTTGCGGAATTAAAAGCGTAACGCAAACGTAAAATGGCAATCCGTATAAAGGTAAAGTGCTTTTTTTGCAATCCGTAGGATAGATCGTAAAAAATCCGCTCGGCGTCGTTGAGTCCGCTTAGAAAACGATAAAAGGGGGAGGCGGAGCGAGAAGCACGAGTTGGTGGAAATGATCATGAACATCGGTAACCGGCCAAAGAGGCGAAAATACTCTTTTCTTTTTTTTTTTTGTCAAGTATGGAAGGGAGCGAGAGAGCGATATGATAGATAGCGATTTGAGAGCTCGACTCGTTGGTTCTCTGTTGTGCAATCGACGCGTTTCCTCCCATCGGTATCGAGGAGAAAGATTGAAAGATGGTACCGGGAAGGGGGGGGGGGAGCAATGCTCGAAAGATAGATATTTCGGAAAATGAAGATCGCGCTCGTATTTACGTCGCATTTGGGTCAAAGCGATGATCGTAACCATTAGCGTTGCCTCCATTTTCCCACTCACCCTTCCTCGTTTCATCCTTCTTTTCATTGAGGCTACGCGACCATTCTCTCTATTTATCAAAATATCGAAAATATTACGCCTACCTTACGACTGCCCTCGCCCACGAAAACACCAATTAACACACAACTTTATCTCTCCCCGTCTGTAATTATTTTCGACGCGTCGAATTTTTCATTCTAAATCTCCCTGTCGCTGCTTGCAACAACCCCGGCCATTAAGATGTACGAGCTCCGAGCTTTTCGAGTATTCGTTTTAACGGCCATTGCACTTCGCTAGTTCATTATTGCGTATTAATCAGTGACATTGGTAATTAAGTGCAAGAATGCCTCGTGAAATACGTTATTCGTGTTCGCAAATACGTCGTTTATCCGCTATTACATTACGGCGTAATGTGCCTAATGCATTTCAATATATTTTCGCATTTATTATGCTCATGGTGCATGTAATGAGATTTTCAATGATAATTTATATATATATATATATATATATATATTGGTATTAGAGTGAAACGATAAGAAATGCATCGCTTCGTCTTTTAAATGTAACCTCGATCGCATAATATCAAGATTTTTTAATAAACAAGTAAATTAGATAATTAATTCATTGACTCTAATATATTACAATATATATTTATGCGCCGTACTTGACTAGATTCTTGAAAGCTCGAGGAGGAATTGAAATTTTCAACTCGTGAAATACTGATGATATTTTATCGTTTTAACCCATTCCTTTCAAGGACATAATAATATTAATTACTTTTTATAACTTTGATACATTCTGCTATTAACTACATGTAATGCACATTATATTGTAATAGCTTAACGAAATGTATTATGGGCATGGAGACGTTAGTGAATTGATTTTAAATCCATGTAAATAAAATCTTAGATGAAATAACCTTTGTATTCAACCGAATTCAATCGAATTCAACCGAAGATTCGACAATTTATCTCTCGCTCAGTCGCCATTGCTTGTGCTCGATTCAACATTGTTTATAACAAAAATTTTCATTACGCAATGATTATTATCGTTCATACCTGTGCACTTTACTTTTCTTCAATTGTATCGTTACTTATTAAATTTACAAATTTCTTCATTGGCATGTGATTAAAATTCAGGGATAGAGATATAATTAATATACTTTTATAAGAAATAGTTTGAAATAATTTATGCCAGTATATATACGAATAAATATTAAAGTCTTACGACACGAATTATCACGCGTTGAAATCAATTTAATCAATGTAAAAAAACTATTAAGTATAGATTTATCGAGTAAGTCGAATTTCCATATTAAATAAGTGTTTGAAAAAAAGTTTCATCGATATTATCTGCCTCTTGTATCTGTAGGTGTTCGTGTTATTTACAATGCACAATATGCATATATGAATAAATGCAAAAATGGATTTATTAGCAGAATTTGGATCGGAACTAATAGTTGAGAATCGTTGAACGAAAAGCGGGAGAAATGTGTGAATAATTGTGCGGGGAAGGATTTAGCAATCGCTATTTAAAATTTATATATGTAGAAAGGAAAATTATCCAGCTTCGAGTCATTTAGCATTGCGTATTATTATCCCACGTGCAGCGCTCCGACCCCCCCCCTCCCTCCACCTCCCCCACCATATACCGTAATTTTCTATCAAACCGACTAAATAAAGCAATGAGAAAAATCGTTCGAGCATGTAAATCGGTATAAATAAATATGTCATTGGTTAGACTCGTGCACTTTTGTTATCAAATTATCAAGTTAATAAGATAACAATGCCATCGTTACGTTACAAACAATGATAATGCTCGTAATAGAAAAAAAACAGGCGTTTCCGGCCCCATTTTTAAAAATTCCTTCGCCTACTTCGATAAATCTTGAGCTCTCGCGGGATAATCGATAGCGTTCACGGGAGTGTCGGACGATCATATTCAACGTCCATTACGGCACTTCTTGCCGATACTTTAAATACCGAATGAAAAGCCATTGTCCGACGCGCCCCTAATTACTCGGCTGTCGTTTTACCACCCCCCCCCTCCCCGGTTACCCGGTCCCCCTTCCCCACCATCATTCTGCCCACGACATTTTCCCCCCGTCCCTCGGCCCGCAATTCTTTCGCCTAGCGACACGCGTAGGCTCGATTGGAAAGTGAGACGCGGGACAGCGCTAAATGGTATTAGAAGATTGCGTTTCCGCTTTGCATTGGGTAGTCGGGATGGTGGTGAGGGAGGGAGGGGAGGAGAGATTTTTATGTAGCCCCCGGTGAACTCCTACGCGCTCGTTCGTAAAAACAAACGTTCCTTTATCTTGTCAAACTTTCCTCGCTACTTCGCTCATTTCGAGTTATCAAACGAAGGTTCCCATTTAAGAAAATTCACTTGGGCCACCGACCTGTTTTCTCGAAAATCTTTGTCCTTTTAGTTAAAAATATCCATCTCTTAAATGCCATTATTTTGTATCGAGCGAGTACAACGTTTTGTACTACTTTCCCGCTCAAGTTTTGCACCAAATCGAAACTTTACTATTTAGAAAATCAGTATCTCCTTTTTTTTTTTTACCAATTTTTTTTTTATCGTTTCTACTTATTTTTCGCCTTTTATCTTGCTTTCGATATTACAACTCGAAAATGGAATGGCAACGAGAGTAGTTTGAAATCAAATTGCATCCAGAGATCACACCGATATGAGAGAAAAAACTATGGAAACTCCCAGCAAATGTTAACTACTTCAAGATTTTATATAAATTAAAAGCTAAAAGTATATCAAACGTTCTTCTGTCTCGTGATTCTGTTCGGCCAGTGGGAAGATAAAGTTACCCACACACACACATTGCGAACGCAAAATATAAAATTATATCCGAGGAAAATAAATCTTTAACGATTTGTTTTTAACCCAAAGTAGGTTATCAATTTTCATTAACTAGAATAATGGAAAATTATATTAACTTTTTTCAACAACAATGTTTTTTAAAAAACATTTTTCACCTTTTGATCAAATAAATTGTCTTTTAAAGTCGTGGATTTAACAGCTTTGATGCGAAAAATGAATTTACTATATTCTTATAATGTGGGATAAAATCTTCGTTTATTCGGTAATTAAATGTTCACGCGTGACATTATAAGATATTATGATTTGTATTTGAATTTATCTACGTTATTTGTGACTTTAATTGATATATTTTCTCTATCGTTGGATCGATGACAATGAAGAGATGAAATTTATTAATCAAAATGCTTGTGTCGTTCCATATGAACAGAGCCGGAATCAGTCGTATTCTTGTGAGGAACAAAAAATGTTGGAAGCAATTAAATAAATGCAGTATGATGTTTATATATACATCTATGTATAACTGTTTTATTTATTTATTAATTTTTTTATGTTTATTTATTTATTTTTTTTTTTTTTTTTTTTTGTCAGAATGTACATTAATTAAATTATATTCATTCTTGTGGAAGAAAGTATGTAATACCAAGCCAGATCTATCTATTAAATTAAAAAATATTAATATTTTGATTTAACATTACAATATAAACTTGATTATAAGTTTCTAATTTAATATTTAATTAATCTATTTTTATCGCCGTTCCATGTTTATGTCAAATCAAACAAATTTCATAATTTCATGTGCAGTGGTAATCTAATATATGCAATATACGCAACCCATACAAATTTGACTCCGATAGATAAATTTGCCTTTAATTGTTTAAAAAAATTCCCTTTCCTTCGTTTACCACACGAGCATTAAAAGCTCATTTAATGTATGAAATATTTGGAATTAAAATTTCTTTGTATATCGCTTAAAGATAAAATTTGCGTGGTTTACAGTTTATTGGACGAGGAGTCCGATACTTAATCGATCTATAAATACGTCATTTCAAACTCCTTTAATCGCATTTTTAATAACCTCAGAACCTAGAAGACGTCATTATTTTTACGAGTTAACGTGGGATAATTTCACGAGAATAATGTAAAATACGAGCAGTAATACACGCCGCGGGCAGTACATTCTTGTTGTTAATATTTGTTTAATACAGCACTTTCTGAACAATGTACAATTTTTAATAGTAATCCTATTTATTTATTGAAATATCAATAAAGCACGCATTAATTAATGCGCATCATTAAAAACACTATTTGTGTGCGTGTAGGCGAGCGTGTATATGTATGCGCGTGTATATATATATATATATATATTGGACGTACGCGGTCATACATAGATGTGGTGAATAAATTATCTTGAATATGTTAATATTCATATGTAAATGTACGTGATAATATATTAAATCCTATTCGATCAATCCATTAAGTTTTAATTAATAACGGTATTTAATAGGTGGACAATTGATTTGTTTTATAAAGATTAAAGTAACGTAAGACCTGAGATTTCTAAGATAACAGAATATTAATGTGACGTATGTGAATTTAATTTTATAAGGATAAAGATTCGAAATTCGATAAGATAGGCAAGAAATATATGACATGGAGAAATTGAAGTGGAAGTAAGTAAACCAGAAAGAGCACGCGAGGCCGTAATTAAGCCACATTTACAAAATTAGATTATGATAATAATAAAATGGAAGAGAACAAGAATCCAGTACTTTCAAATTCGAATCGATTGTCGCTGAACGTAAGAAGAAGGCATCGGGGGGGGGGGGGTTGCGTAAGCAGTCCGCCTAAATGCAAAACAGTGGGGTTGTAAAAGAAATGGAGAAAGCTTACGTAGTGTCATACGGAAAAGTCTCTCCTCGCTTCCTCCCATCGTGCCATCTCTTCAACCAGCCCAAATATACATTTCGGGCATATTTTTTTTTTTTTAACGCGTACGACTCACCGCGATCAGCTCATTAGGAATCAGCAGAGCTCGTCTGCATTATCTCCCGAACTAATTGTTCGGCCAAATGCAGCTCCCTCCGAACGGCCACTCCTATCCTCGGCGCCAACTTTAAAAAATCTCATCGATCGACGCGCCCCCATTTATTAATCTGCTCAGCCCTTGTAATGTATACCTGACACTTGGAGCGTAAGAAGGAGGGATGTAGGCGAGTCGCTTGATCTTTTATGGGAGCTCGGCGGATCATGGCGGAAGTAGTCCAGATACATTCGATCATTGCCCGCCTTACTTTTTCCTCCTTTCGCGCCGCTACTTTTTCTGGCTCTCGAGTTTTTTACGCCTCGATAAATCTTCGGGCGGTTTGGTCTTTTGTATTTGTCGATTATGGCGATGCCTCGATAAGCCGCGCAGTGCTGCGAAATTAATTCGCTATTTGTTAATGCTGTAAAACACTTTGCGCGTCGATACGGGCATTACTTAGCGAGTTATTTGGCACTTTTAATAAACCGCCCCAAATACTTTGATTATCTTCTATAATTAAGTGCATTTCATAATATCTATCGTTTTATAATACAATAGTAGTTTATTTATAGATTGTGCGACTCAATTATCGCACTTTTAAGGTAGTACCGTATGATTATACAAATGACAATACAAATGCTATAATTATTATTAATTTCAAACTTTTAAAAGAAACTTCATTTTTTGTTTTGTTTCTTCTTCGTTATCTCTTTAAATCGCAACGATATCACTTTGAAATATTCATGTCCTCCCTACTCGAATGTAATTTGAACTTACAAAATTGCTTTTCCACTTTCAATACACCACAAATTTTCAATTTACCTTTTTGCAAAATATATGTTCATTTAAACACGCGTATCCTCAAACGCTGCTATTACATTCATATGTTTTGTAATAAAATTTAAAAGAAGGTTAGTAAAGTGTTTAGACGATTCCTTAACTATTAACTTACGAGAAACATAATACAATGAAATATATACTCATTTCATTTAGTAAGTCATGACTTTGGCTGATTCTACTCTTCACGTACTTTTCACTCAAATTTCACGATATTTAAGGTGTTATGTGTATGTCATCGACCTACATGGAATACCTCGGAATTATATCGACCTAACGACATATTCGCTAAAATTCACGAACTCGTCGTATCGTTCGAATTTTTAAGCGAAAATATTAATGTGTGTATCGCTCGATAAAATTTTTATTCGATAACATTATAAGATGTTAATTAGTGAAACAATGTATATTTATTTATCTTTCAATCAATTTGAATGTTTTTTTTTCTTTTTTTGTTTTTGTTTTGTTAATCATTATTGATAGGATTATTGTATTTACGTTTATGGGGTTATGATGAGTTCGTAAAACAAAAAGAAAAAAAACATTGCGTTGCATTCAATCGCAATGTTTGATCATACAGGGAAACCATCGAGGCGCTGTTATAAAGTAATTGCTTTCGCAGTTTTAATGTAATTTAAGTCTTTCCTTCTTCATGCGACTCCAAGTTAATTGTTATAAAAAAAAAATTACGAGAAAAAAATACAATGTTAGTTGTTTCGTACCTCGTTACCGAGTTTCTAAACCAGGAAGTCGCACAAGAGGCATCAATTTCTTCAAGGTATAACCTTACACTGGACGTCAGAAGCAATTTCTTAAAATCGTTGTATATAAACTTCTTACATTCCGTGTACCATAAAATACTCGGCTCAAATAATTTAATATAAAGGCATATTATTATTATGCATAGCAATCATAAATCAACGTTAATGTAACGTAAGAATAAACATTAGTATTCTTTATATTGTTATCTACTGCGATTGAAATTTTAATCAAAATTCGCATTTACCATGTCATTTAAATGACGTTTTCTAAATAATCTTTTTTTTTTTTTTTTTTTTTTTTTTTTTTATACGAAATCATAATTTTTCTTAGAAATTCTTTGTAATAACTTTGTAATAATTTTGTAATAACTGTAATTTGTCGAACAGTTTATGCTGCTAAAATTTAGTATAATCGTCATTGTATTGTTAACATTTTGGTAGCTTTTTAATAAAAATTATTAAGAAAATTTCTGAGAAATGAAATACGAGACTCCGATAATTAATCGGGCAATTGTTAATTGGTCATAAACACGAATTAAAATTTTTGAATAATTTTGCATTTAACGAATGAACAATGAGAACATATAGTTAGCTGAACGTTCAGCCATATTGAGTAAATTTTTATTTCTCTGATTATTATTTGTTTGTAAATGATTTAATGAACGTAGAAATGAAAAGTCAAATTAGTGGCCAATTACTCGCAACTTATGAAATGAATTGCCGTTTCGGATATCAACCAGATTTACGAAACTGCATAAAGTTGAAGAAATAACAGTTTCGAAAAGCAATTGCATAAAATAAAAAATTCCGAAGCTCATAAAGCGGATATCACATGAACTTTTCGAAAATAGTATCGCCCACCAGTTGAGCGTATGCAACTCATTACTTTCTAAATAAGACGTGTGTGCGCGCGTGTGCACGCGCATGTGTAGCAACGTTTCGTAATGAGTTTTATAAAGCCATTTTAAAAATGACAAAAAATGACAAAATGAAAAAAGAAAAGAAAAAAATGACAAAAATAAAGAAAAAAAGAAAAAAAGAAAAAAAAGATCTAAAAAAAAATTAATTATTAAAGTTGCGGTTTTGTGCAATCATTATATAATTGAAAACTTAATAAACTTATCTATTAATCTATTGATATTAATCGAAAATATTCATCAGATCGGTAGTTGTGCCTAGCATTCAAGATCATCAGAGTAAAATATCAATGCCAAAGGACCATTATTTATATTTAATGGGATATAAGAGTTGTGCTACTTTACGAGTTTCCCCTCCGGATGAAACTGTTAATTAAATAATTTAAATGCGACCGTTTACGGAGTAAGCAAGTCCAAAGTCAAATATTACCGTACAATGTCGAATTGGATTTTATTTTTTGTCGATCGTCATACGATCCTTTAACAATGAAAATTGATCGAAAAATTTGAAATTATTAAATAGATCTATTAAATGGATTAGGGATGGTTGAGTCAGTTAGTTTCTGCAGAATATAACACTGAAAAAAATAAAAAACAATGAGCCATTTTTAAAATAAAACAAGTTTAAGTTAAAATCAATATTTTTTTCTAAGTAGAAATAAATAAGAAGCATAACGAAGGAAATTCAATATATATATATATATATATATATTCAAAATTATTATTAATTGGCTGTTGCTTTATCGAACATGTTTGAAGATTTCATTTTTCATTCATACTTCCATTATTATGCTGATTTATTTCTTTTAGAAGTTACTCCCACGTAATCCTTCATATCTTACAGACATTTTTTTGTTATTTAATTGCATTATAAAATTCCTTGATGCTTAAATATATTAATAAATAATGATTTTATAAAATTCATTACTCAAAATGGCTTATTTCTAGAGAAACTAACATTATTCGATTCGATAGATTTATCAGTGTTTTTAGGAGGGGCGGGGGGAGGGGGGGGAGGAGGAGAAACAAACTCGTTACTCGTTATTCATAAAACAATTGAAAATATAATATCTCGTCTTAATGATTAATTATTTCGGTGATTTGTCGTTGGCCAAGTGCTTAGGTAATTGATAAAATGCATTCTCTTATAAATAAACATCTGACGGAATGAATGTGTTTGTTAAAGTAAGGTATAACATAAATTCATGGTAAGCCATGTACAAGTATCGATTGCCAAGAGCATATCCGTCATTATTTCCTACAATTTAAAACTTTAGTGGAATAGAAGAGTATTAGATAAGTTTGCTTGCTTTTAATTCAATAAGACACGCAGTTGCAATGTACGTCAGAGCGTGCGTTTCTCTCTCTCTCTCTCTCTCTCTCTCTCTCTCTCTCTCTATACATATATCTCTATCTCTATCTCTATCTCTATCTCTATCTATATCTCTCTTTTTCTCGTATAACGACCTCATCTGTTTTTCAAAGCGAGCACGCGTGATATTCCGTCGAATTAAAGGCACGGAGAGTCGGCTAGACGTATGCGCCGCTTCGTAGGCGATGTCTCACTCCTTGAATTGGACGAGTTGATTCACTCTGGAGTATTTTCGTGCCCACAAACCGAACGGCCGTTTAAATAAGGTATTTCGCTCTCTGGGCTCGATAGTACCGCGCTGATATCACGTACATGCGCATACGTAAACATGGATGTCGGGCAATATCAAAGGGAAATAAGTTCTATTCCAGCGCACGTTATCACTTTCCAATGGTAATTCGCGATATCTTATTTTGAGTAATCCTTTAGGGCAGTTTGGGCTCGGAATAGCATATTTACTTTTCAGCGGCCAATGCACAAACCATATATATATGTAAGTGTCGAAAGCGGTTTTATTCGAATGCGCAAGCCACTTTCTTTTATAACTCTTATCAGGGTATGCGCGACGTGCGACCATAAGTTTTATAAATTCGAGTAATATTATTTTAAAGCCTCATCGCTGATTATACTATGGTTTAGAATAAATTTATAAGCCCTTAAAATTGCGTGCTTTTAATAAAAATCAGGCGATATTATTCAATCTAATTTGCTTAAGTGGCTTTGTAATTTCTGTAAATTTCCAATGTAGCTTAATTCGTTTGATCGATCACCTACGCTTAACGAGCCTTTCACTCGCAACGCACGCGCATAACAAATGAATCCTTCGAAGCACATAATGATAGCGAAAAACATCAGACTGCAGATCAACCCCTTACGGCTGCTCTTTCTTAGCGATAAGTTACGAGAGGAGAAGGTCCTCGCTCTCATGGGATTCCGAGGAATTCGCCTTGTCGGTACAGCCGACGGCTAGGAGGAAGAGTAATGCGGAACGCGTTGGGGTAAGACGACTGCCGTTGTGACGCCGACCAAGGCGGTGTCAAGAACCTGTGCCTCTGCGACAATGCCCCGCAGGAACAGTTTTTTTTCTTTCACTTGCCTACAACAGAACACAGGCTCGCTATTTCTTTCTCTCTCTCTCTCTCTCTCTCTCTCTCTCTCTCTCTACGCACTATCAACTTTCTATATCAGCACTCGCCTTTCGCGTTTTTTCTCTATATGTCTATCCGGCGATCTCAACGTCTGTCTATCTTTATCTTACCTAACGTGCGCGTTTTCGATGGACAAATAAGCTGCTATTTCATTTGCTGACGACATCTTCTAGTTTCATCCAAAGACAAAATTCGATGCAATGCGATGCGGTGAAAGTCTAAAAAGAATGACGACTTATAATTTACCATATACTTACCCAATGAAATAATCTACAGAGAAACTGAATTAATTATAAGGATGTGGATTTATTTATTTATTAATTTATTTTTTTGTTGTTGTTGACCTTTCAAGGTTCTAACAATGCAGTGTTTGATTTTCATTATACCAATTTTATTCACGACTTATAATAGATTCTAATTTGATTTATACGCTCGCGTACATATATATATATATATACTCGAAAAAATTCATTTACGGCTTCATTCAAAACCTAGAAACAATCTAGATTTCGCACAACTGTGAACTCTGCGTTGAGTTTTAGGTTAAGATACGCATCTAAATTCATGACTTGCCGACCTGAATCCATTTCGAATCGACAAACTTTTATATTGTTATTTTTTATTCGGAAGAGTCGCGGATAGCTTAAATAAAGCAAGTACATGATATAGAATATAAATAATATCCGAGAAAATGAAACAAATTTATATAAATTTATCTTGTATAAGCGACTTTGGATACCAGTTAAATGTAAATGTTAAATTATTGTCAACTGAAGGGTTCCACTGCACTTTTTCCAAAGTTTATACTTAGACTTTCAAATTCGAGACTTTATTTCGATGTTTTTCTCAAATTATGTAGCTGAATTTTATCACGCATCGCGGGATCTCTTATTCTTAATAAAAAGAAAAGCAAACGAAAACAAAAAAAAAACAAAAAAAAACAAAAAAAAAACAAAAAAAAAAAGAAACGAAAGAAGAAGAAGATGAAGAAGAAGAAGAAGCAATACGACGATAAATATAAAAAAAAACGCAAACATGCATAAATTTTGTTATACGCCCGGCCTCAGCTACAGCAAATGTAAAATAAGCTTTCCGGTAACTCGATCTTAAAAAAAAAAGCACTGCAATCGAAAGCTTAATGCAAACAAAAAACGTTCGGAGATAAATCAGAATTTGAAATTTATAAAAGTCGCGCTCGATAGACGAACGCAGCGAACTTTTTATGTACGTATTTTGAATACCGTCGATGGATATCCCGAGAAGAAATGCCGCGCGTTCGACCTTTGTTGTCATCCGCTTACGCAACCGCGATAGGGAGAAGGAGCGACCATATATCGCCGAGTGAAAAAATAAGTCAAATAGTTGGCAGCCGTGGATGATTCTCCAGCTCCATGAGATCGCGCATTTTTGCCACTTAAATCCAGATGAGCATCTAATCGCGCTTCGCGCCGTTCGAATTTCGATCGACAGTTAACTTCCTCCTTACCCCTTACCCCAGCACAACCCGTACAATAATAAACGTGCTAGATGAGCGATCCCAATGGGCGGATTTAAATCCATCGGTATTATCGTGGGCGCCTACTGCCACTGCGCCTTCCTTAAAATAACGAGCATGTGAGCAAGCGAGGACGGGTTGGTCGAGAGGGGGAGATTGTGAAGATGCGGGGGGGGGGGCGATTTGCACGTCTGTAACTCCTCCTGCATATGCCGATATTACAAAGCATTTTAAGTTGTTCGATTGCTATTTAAGCCATGCTTATGAAGACAAATGCTTTAGACATTTTATTAAGCTTGAGTTACAATGTTTTTGAGGAGTTTATCCGATTGCCTGTTTCATAAATTGGGTTTTTCGATAAAGTTTCACATGTTTTACAATAAAAGAAATCCTATCGTTTCCTATGTATGGCAAAGAATTTTAATAAGAACACGGAATGATAATACGTTGACAATTATTTACGCATCGACTGTATTGAAAATTACCATAAATTACTTAAAATTTCACATTAAAAAAAAAAAAAAAAAAAAAAAAAAAAAAAAAAAAACGAAATCTAAAAACAATCTTTCACATATAAATTATTTCAATACTGTGTTAAGTCCGTAAAATATTTTTATTATATCAATAGCGATCGTAAAAATGAAAAATTTTATAATTCTTCTAATATAAAGTATTATAAAGATATGCTCAGTTGCCAATCACATACATATTTTCAAATATAAAATTATCTAAGTATAAGAAGATACATTTTATTTTATATAAAAGATTTTTTTACTTTTCAATTGCCAAAAATAATTGTGTAATTTTATTATTTATGAAATTATATGATTTAAATTTTATTTTTACTTGAGCCGAGTCGTAATAATCTCGATAAAATTCGATAAGAAGGTTTTTATAGTTTTCTTTTCTTATCTTTTTCTTTCTTTTCTTTTTTCCTTTTTTTTTTTTTTTTGTTTCACGAATAAACAATTCGATAATAAATAAGCATGTAGACGAAGCTCTGAATTAATTAATAAGTAATTAATAAATGTATTAAAAAAATAACAAAATGATATAATGACTGATGTAATAGGTAAGAAAAAAAGAACGAGAGAGACCCGGAAGATTCATTTTGGCTGAAGCGTAATAACAATATAATATTTTTAATTATCGAAAATAGGAAATAAATATGAATTACATATGAATAAATTATTGCATAAAGATTAATATTTATGTATTGCCAAATAGTTGCCGCAAATCTAAGAAAATTTTAACAAAAAACCATACAATTAAATTATTTATTCTGTCAAACTTGTTTCTGTCGTATATGTATTGCTGTTTTCTGGATTCGGCCAGAGTATTTGAGAGAGAGAGAGAGAGAGAGAGAGAGAGAGAGAGAGAGAGTGGAGAGAAAAATAAAAGATTGACTAAATGTAAGCATGATATTGGAAATAATTTTTTCACTTAATTTTTTATGATTTCTTTACATTACGCTTCTTCGATGTTCTGATTTCTAAACTTTTTTCATTTCCGTTATAATGCGATCGTGTCTCTGTGACTCGAAAAATTTTATAATCTTCCTCTATGGAGTTTTCCGTTTCAGATTTTACTCAAACTTTCGAGCTACATTCTTTCTCGTCTTAACGGTTTTATGGAACGTACATTAGTTTCCATGTTTTAGTTTGAAATTGGTTTCTATTTTGCGCGCGGAAAGAAATTCAATTTTCGGAAATGATCCGAATTATCGAGATTCTTCAGAATATGTTCACATTTAATGGACGTTATATTATTGAAATCAATAGGGTTATCCTATGACAATGAAGAATCACTTGAATTACGAATGAAGCATTGGTTGATTCGATTTTTAGGAAAATTAATTTTCTTTGTATGATTGCTTAACTTAAGAACTTTTCGTCATTCAATCCTATGATTTATATTTAATTCAAAAATTTTAATTCAATTTATTGTTTTCGGTTTGTTATTTCTAGATAAAAATATTAAATTATATCATATAAAAACTAATGATTACATTATTTCTAATATACAATAATGCAATTAAAAAATAATTTATATCTTCATCTTAAATGTTTATAGAAATTTTGAATGTATCTACTAAATCGATATTTTGACTATTCTTCTTTCTAATATCTTCAAATTTATAGCTTTTCTGAGATATTTTGAACAATGGAATTGCATAGGTAAAGCAATAATACACAAGCCATCTGTTTACGTCTTGATAGCGAAATGAAAACTTTTCTTGGTGATTATTCACGAGGGAGGAAAGTTTAAGGAACCGAAAGTGAGCCCTTAATCAAGCTCATCTCGTGTGCTTGAATATGCTAGACTAGAATTAGGGCTCGTAACCACCGCCCTGGGTGTCAAATATAAATCGATTATTAATCTCGTTTTTAATCATTGATGAATAATCGGGGATATTTTAATTATTCTGTTTCAATTGAACACTTCCTTCTCTGTTCTTGTTTTCTAAGATACTTATGGAATTTGAATTAATCAACCATACAGTGGATGAGTGCGCAATTTTCAAAATAGTCGTTTATTCTAATATTATACGTAGTAGACTGTCACGATTGTCACGATTGTCGCAATTGTTATCACTGACATAATTGACATCAATGACGAATTTCAGTATTGGACAAACTTTACTGATGTTGTACTTTAATGATATTGGAGAAGACCTATCTTTTTTATACGCAAGTGTGCGTTACCTCTCCCATAATTAGGACAAGTTGAAAACTAATCGCTGCTGTCAATCAAATGTATGTATCGGTAAATGTAAATTCGATCTTATGATGTATGATCACTATAAATGGCATATGAAATTTAAAATTTAAAATACTATCTTATTATCTTAAGGCCCCGAATGAGAAATTCGTTGAAAAAAAATCCTTTTGTAAATGCATAACTACGTTTACGTTTACGTTACACGTTGATATTTTCATTAGTCGCACGATGACCATATTCATGAGACATATTCATCTCACTAATATTATACCATAAATCGTTGCATTATTGTATTTAAAATTTATATGGGACGGTATATAACTATATATATATATACCGTTAAATCCGCATATAAAATTCCTTAATGAGCTCGTTATTTAAAAAATATGATTTTACTTTAGTAGGCATTAAAGAAAGAAAAAAAAAATTCTTGTGCCAATCAATATTCATGTATTTAAAATGTAAATAAAATTTAGTTTGTATTAAGTACAATAAAGCAAGCGTTTTCCAAAGCCATAAGAATGACAATTTTACTGCTCGTAAAGTCGACTATTACGTGACTTATTATATTGTAGTCCGGTGGGTTAATCTAATATCTACACATATTCTACTTGTCATCTACATTCTGCATAAACATGCATTTGCGATGTTCACTATTGTAGTGTGATATTCTAATTTTTTATAATTTTCTACTTATCTTTACGGTAATATAAATGTAGATTTATCATTATTATTATTATTGTTGTTGTTGTTGTTGTTGTTGTTGTTGTTGTTGTTGTTGTTGTTGTTGTTGTTGTTGTTGTTGTTGTTGTTGTTGTTGTTGTTGTTGTTGTTGTTGTTGTTGTTGTTGTTGTTGTTGTTGTTGTTGTTGTTGTTGTTGTTGTTGTTGTTGTTGTTGTTGTTGTTGTTGTTGTTGTTGTTGTTGTTGTTGTTGTTGTTGTTGTTGTTGTTGTTGTTGTTGTTGTTGTTGTTGTTGTTGTTGTTGTTGTTGTTGTTGTTGTTGTTGTTGTTGTTGTTGTTGTTGTTGTTGTTGTTGTTGTTGTTGTTGTTGTTGTTGTTGTTGTTGTTGTTGTTGTTGTTGTTGTTGTTGTTGTTGTTGTTGTTGTTGTTGTTGTTGTTGTTGTTGTTGTTGTTGTTGTTGTTGTTGTTGTTGTTGTTGTTGTTGTTGTTGTTGTTGTTGTTGTTGTTGTTGTTGTTGTTGTTGTTGTTGTTGTTGTTGTTGTTGTTGTTGTTGTTGTTGTTGTTGTTGTTGTTGTTGTTGTTGTTGTTGTTGTTGTTGTTGTTGTTATTATTATTATTATTATTATTATTATTATTATTATTATTATAATTATTGTTATTGTTACTTAAAAATTTTACAGATGCACATATTATTTTCCTTCTTTTACACGAAAATTTTGCATATTACCGTATCAATAAATGAAGAAATATTTCAGATTTTATTATTAAACTTCATTTAATTAAGGAAAAGGTTATACCAGTAGTTCAGAAGTATAATTATGCATATTAAGTTGGTAGTAGCACTAAATACCAACGAAGAATTTAAATTACCGTGTATTTTTTTTCTTTTCTAACTCAATGGAATTATTGTTACTGCATAGAATGTTATTGCTGTTTAATTTTTTATAAAATCAGTGGTTGGCGAGAGTTATTTTATCTGTTGAAAATCTAACGATCTATAATTATTTTGCCTTTTAAGATAATTTAAGTGCTATGATATTAAAATCAATTATTATATCTGTTTACTTCGATTGTTGAACATGAAACATTGTTTACTATA
This sequence comes from Ceratosolen solmsi marchali, assembly GCF_000503995.2. Lineage (NCBI taxonomy): Eukaryota > Metazoa > Arthropoda > Insecta > Hymenoptera > Agaonidae > Ceratosolen > Ceratosolen solmsi. The sequence continues at coordinate 4,355,097 of NW_011948426.1, read as the reverse complement.
ATAAATAGAAACACGATGGTGACAGATAGTACATTTAGGCTAAATGAAAAAATTACAGATTGTCCTTTAAGTATTTTCATTTTATATAATAATTTTCATTATGCTCGAGCGTATTCTTTGCAATCATTGCAATGACCATTTTTTCAATAATTTAATTTATTTTTTAATTTTCGTCTTTAAACATAAGAATCATATCATCATACATAATTTACAATGTTCATTTAGAATTAGAATGTGCAATATAATGCGATTGTCAAATGGTAATTGTGAGTTAGATGAGGAATGATTGCGCGTCAAAGTTTCATGCTCATTTTAAAAAATTTATAATGCAAGAGAACGTCTGCCGTTATTATAAAATGGAAATAAACACGTATACAAAACAAAAAACAAAAAACAAAACAAAAAATCAAAAAAAAAAAAAAAAAACGAAGAAATATCCTACCAATATAAAGGACATTTATTTGCAAATAAAATCACAGTTGATTTTCAACTGTTTATATCGTTCTTACAAACTGGAAAAATAAATAAATAGTGTGGGTATGAATTGGCCGGGGCAAGTAATTTTCAAATGTCCATGCGAATGATAAAAAATCGTAGAAGCCCAGTTGTTACAGAAATGAAATTAGAAACAAGGTTCGGGGCCTGGAAAACTTGAAGCCATTAGCACTGTTTATTAAATGTGCTGACCCTATCGCTTTATTTGAAGTTGGTTAACGCATGCGCGACATCTCAGAATAGAAAAATAACACGAGCCTTAAGTAAATCAATGTAAGAAATATATATATATATATATATATAGGTAGTACGCAATATTTTATCAAGTATTTTATGGCAATTAAAAATCTGATTTATACCCTTTCTTAAGCGAAGATTTCAAGTACCCAGAGTTGTAAAAGTATTTCTATTTTGAATCTCGCAAAAGAAAAAAAAAAAAAAAATACTTGGCTAACTAGTTAATTTTATAGATAGCAGAATCTATTTTTAAAAATCCGTATGGACAGTGAAATAATTTATATTGATTATATTAAATGATAGATTTGCATTGATTTGATGAAAAATTAAATCTCTATGATTTTTGCAAGAATTTCAAGTAGTTTATTGAAGTAGAATAATTGCAGATAATACATTGTTTAACAATTAAATAGGACAATGTCAATTACACGATCTTTTGTATATCTTTTATTCTTCCTCGCTTATTTCTTCTTCATTATTATTATATATCCAAATAGTTTATAAGAAATTTAATTTTTATCCTAGATGTCTATTTAATTTAGCTCGATCGTTTTGACAATATTAATTTAAAATTGTCCTCGACTCGATAAATAATTTATCGTATTATTGTTAACTCGCCTGAGCTATCTTATGGCCAAATACTCGGAGCGTATAATAATATAAATAATTTTATTTACATTTAAATATTAATATTACATTTACATTTGATAAAGGACTTGGGTATTGTGACGTCTAGATATATATATATATATATATATATATATATTGTTATTTAAGGGCATCAATTGAGCATTAAAATGATACTCCATATAAAGATATAAAATGGCTTTTGATCTTTACGAAACATTTTATTAGATATTCCATTGCATATTCCATATGGTCAACAGTCCCTCTAGTCATGCCTGCTAAAAGCGAACCCTAATAGCCTGTCTCTCATTCCTTATAGACGTTTATCTGACAAATAACAGCTGGATATACGTCTGATCTCGTCTATATAACTATTAAACGACAAGAATTTATTCGTAGCTTTTAGATATATGAGAAATCTATCTGGCAATTATATTTATACGTCGTACGAGCATTCGTAATCGCCGAGCATTTAAATAGTACTTATCGTTTAATAAGCGTATTATTGGATCGATAAAAGTTGGTCGCAATTATGCGAAGGACGGATCGATAATTCTACGATTGAGAATTTTATGATGGAAAACCGATTGCAGAAAGTATGGAAAGTGAGAGCGGTGATTTAGGGCGAAAAATTTACGTCGCGCGCGAGTGAGCCTTTATTCGGAGGACTCGCTAAATAAAATGTTAAAGGCACTCGTGTCCACTTTAAGAGCTTTTATTATTATCCGCGTGAAAGTCGAACGATCCGATTGGTTAAGAAGAAATTGCGCGGCGGGGGGAGGGGTGAGATCGATGCCCTACAAGCAAGCCGCATCTCACCTACGCGTGGACTCGTATTATACGATGTGGCCTGCGCTCGCGATTCATAACTTAAATTGCGTGAACGCAGCTGCGAGAAAAGGACGTGTGACGATAGGTCGTAAGTGCGCGGGAGACTTTGCCTTTGTGCGATTATCGCGCGATACTTTCTCCCTCCGCGCCAAAGCTCTTTATCTTACATTCTCTTCTCGAAATATTATGGCCAGACGGCCCATATGCGAGCTGCTCGGCTCATTATTAATACTCATTTTGCAATTTGTAGTTGATAATACTTTTCATTATAAGATTTTAACTTCTCAGGCGCCAAGCATACTGATTAGTCGGTTTAAACTTTCGGTAATTGGCACGGTGTTGTTTAAAATTAATAAAAGTATTGTCGTAGTCCGAGCAGAGGAGAGAAATAAACGAGAAGTTACGTGTAATTAGACGAGGTTTTTAACGTCAAACGATCAGCCTCATTGACGCTTACGACAATGCAATAAAGCCGTCACAAAACATTATGACGTTTATAATGATGTTGACCGAGCATTACGGGGCTGCGGCGATTCTACAACGAGTGAGCGAATAGTCGGAATAATAACAATAATAACTGGGGCCATGTATCTTAAGGATAAGCGTCATTACAAACGTTCGTGATGTCGCTGATTAAAAATTCTATTTCTCGCTTATCCGACGTCAATTACGTCAATTACGGCAGGACTTTCGAAAAATTGTTGCAAAGTCCTCCTCAAAGTGACGCCTGAGACAATGTCACGCTCCAATTCACTAATTCAGCATTGCGCGTAACTTATCGAGAGCAAGTAGATTTTTAATCGAGGCATCCGAGTCAGGTGGCCGAGCTCGACATTTAATTCCTATTAAGTGTAATCGATCGATACAACGATCAAGTATCGCACGATAAATCACGCCAGCCTGAGTCCTGTCGAGCATTTCATTTCTCGATCTACACGATCTGCATTCGATAGCCACGATTCTCCTCCGCTCCTGTTCCGTATCGTTAGGCTTGGCAATAAAACAGAAACTAAGGAGAGCTTTAGACTTTGGGATAGCGAAGCTTTGCAAAGTCAAGTCACGGCGAATAATAATTCTCTCCGGTTCGCCGTCCCCGGTCTCGCGTACCGTCTCGAAAAACCATATTCTCGGCCGTCGGGTGATCAAGATCAAGCGTTGCACAGAGGACAGGGAAGTCTTAATTTCGTTAGCACCTCCGATCAATTAACATGATAAATAGTCGCCGAAGAAAGAGCTTCGAGCCTGCAGCTGTCGGCCAGTCGCGTAAGAATGGCCATTGATAGTGCGAAACAAGGAGTTTGTGATAAAGGTTACGGGCACTGTGTGTGCGCGCCAGGTTTTGGAGGACGCGATTGCTCTATTCCTATTAAGGTAGGGAAAGAAAAAATAAATAAATAAAATCTGCGACTTTTCCTCGGGCGATTTATTGGGACTTTACGGTCGGATAGAAGCGATCGGTGCTATCGCGCTTATCATTCCACTCCGAGGCGTCATCGTTTTCCGTAGCCACTTGGATCCTCGTACCCGAAGCTTTTTTAATGCTCGGCAAATTCATCTCGAAATTATTAACGGCTGCGGTTGATTAGGGAAGAGGGGCTGGGGAGTCGATTCTTTTACTTGTTTCTCTCTCTCTCTCTCTCTCTCTCTCTCTCTCTCTCTGTGTTTTTAGTTTTTTTTTTTTTTTCGAATCAGTGTCTATATCGAACGCGCACCTGCTCATCGACAAAATGTTTTCTTGCGCGATAGAATTGCAAATCCTCGTTAATATTTATGGGGAGCGAATAGAAGCCCCGACGAATACTATTCTTTAGGAGATACGGTCGTGTAAATAATTTATTGCTGGGAAGGCGGTTTTATTAGTAATCGGTAGCAAAAGATCAATGCTAATCCTTGTATAGCGAGGAGATCGTCCTCGGGCTGCGTAGACGTACGTAACAGACTTCCGTCCAATGTTTCCTAAAAATATCGCAATTTGAGAGGAGATCGTTGCTGCTCAGCTTTACCGCTCTTAATTAACAATGAATTATCGACATATAAAATGAACAGAACTTGTGACAATTTATCAGTCACACCAATGTCCAAACAGATATTTAAAACCGTATTGAGATGTAAATGAGGTTGTCGAGGTCTCTATCTCACCGCCACTACCACCTACACCCTACGTGGCCGCCGATATCCTTAGTCGGTCCTGTCCTCTATAAGACCTCGGGGCATTCGTCGAGGCCGTGAAAGCCAAAGCGATAAGACAATAATAACATGTCGCCCCATTGTTATTGAAACAGCTGAGAAACGCTACTGCCGTATTCATCATGAATCTCTCGATGTCCGATCTCATGTTCTGCTGCTTCAATTTGCCCCTGGCGACATCGACCTTCTGGCACGGGTCATGGCTCCACGGACCGCTTTTATGTCGACTCTTTCCGCTACTGAGGTACGGCCTCGTCGCCGTCAGCCTCTTCACCGTCTTGGCCATTACCATCAATCGGTACATCATGATCGGCCACCCAAGACTCTATCCCAAGTAAGTAACGCGTCTCTCTCTCTCTCTCTCTCTTTAGCTATCTATCTATCTATCCATCTACCACCCACTAGGCAATTTCATTGCCGATTCACGCGCCATTTTTCAATCGAAAGATTAACACGCTCCCGGAAGTTTTCTCATTGAACGCAATGCTCGGACGAAAATTTTACTTTTATCAAAGACTTTGCATTTTTCCGCTCACTGTTCTGCCCCTTCGTGCGAATTGAGCGATTTTAACTAACGTTTTCAGCTAAATTCTTTCAATACTCGCCCATATTGTCGTTTTCTCGTTGTTTTTTTTTTTTTTTTTTTTTTTTTTTTTTTTTTTTTTTTTACGATAAATAGCGAATAAAATAATACATCGGTAAAATGCAATTTTTGCACGTGATTGTGAGGTTTTTCTTAATTTCTTAAACTTAATTTCTCTAAAACTCCATAACTCTTTAACTACTCTAACTATAACTCTAACTTTCTCCATAACTCTCTAAAACTTAATTTCTCAGCCGCTAACTTTGCATTTCATTTTCTCGGTAAAGCTATCGGTAAAAATCCTTGTTACAGATTATACAAGCCCAAATACCTCGTGCTGATGGTCCTGGCAACGTGGCTCGGCGGCTTCGGGGCCCTGATACCAACCTGGTTCGAGCAATGGGGTCGTTTCGGCCTCGACCCAGCCATCGGCTCCTGCTCGATTCTCCCCGACGTCAATAGCCGCAGCCCCAAAGAGTTCCTCTTCATCCTCGCCTTCCTCGCCCCCTGCATCGCCATCGTCGTCTGCTACGCCCGAATATTCTACATCGTGAGGAGGACGGCGCTCAAAAGCCGCAGACGCGACGAGGCGACAAAGGAGCTCGTGCGATCTAATTTTCAGGTTACGATCGTTTATTCGCTATACGCTATTCTCCCTCATGTACGACGTACGTGTCCTTATTAATTTATTAATCGAAATGTTTTTTACACTGACTTTTACAAACCGAGCGGGTGCCACGTGCCTTCCTCTCGCGGCAAGTGATTAATATTATTGAAACAAGTTGTTTCCGGAACAATTTTAGTTGGTACGCTCACACATTCCGGGTGCTTATTCGCTTCGCGAATTAAAATCTTTAACGACGGAATTCAAAATTATTTGATAGTGTGTGCATATCCAATGATTAATTCTTACCGACTATATGAGCATATTTCGTTGGTTAATGCACGCAGAAACTTTGCTTCTTAGAATTTCTAATCTTAAAAAAATAATCTTCGCGTAAGTGTTTAATATGAATTTGTGCGGCTAATTTGTTCATTTGCATTTTACAGCACTGTAGTTGGAGAAGACATTTAACAAATTAATGCTAATAAATTTGTTAAAAATGCCCATTTAGTATAAATAATAATAGTTGTTCTTCGACAGATGCAACTTAATGGCAACGTTGGCGTTCTATTTCAAATAAGAGAGGGGAGGGGTGGGCAAAAAAAAAAACATTGATATTAGAAATGTATGTTGTCCCATCGATCGAACTTTAAAAGCTCGCGAGAGAAAGCTCTGCTCTCTATTAACAAGAGCTAATATCTATATATATATATATATATATATATATATATATATATATATGCGTTATAATATAAATTTATCAAGACCAAAATAGAATGCGACAATTATTGTTATAATTGTTATTATTATAATATAAGTTGATGATATTTTCTAAACAGAAATAAATAAGAAAACGAGTTCGAGCTCGGGAATGAAATTACGTCTAATGGTGAAAAGTCACTAATTAAACATCGGTCGCGATAATTAATTGCACCCGTTCACTCATTTAAATTGACTTCGATACTTCGAGCTACGAATATTGAAAATTTTGACGATAAAATCAATTGCTTATTTGAAATAATTAACCTTATACTTTTTTCCGGAGTCGAATATTTATTTTTATAATTTTCTACACTAGAAGCAGAACATTGCAATTACGTAGCACACACTTTAGAGGTGATTAAGTGCACTCGTGGCACTAGGCCTAGGAATTTCCAAGAAATTAGATTTTAGCCAGAGGCAATTTCGCGCCACCTTGCCACGCGGCTCATTTATTTACTCGTTTTTGTTTGTTTTTTTTGCCAAAACCAGTTACCAATATAAGTCTCCATTCATTGATTATTATTTACAATACATTCGTTACTCTCTATACCGCATGTCATCAATAAAGAACACGAAACACAAATTGCATTACCTCATACGCTCGAACCAACCATCTCGTAATATTCGTGAAAGTAGCGCGAAAGATGATAAAAATTTGTTATCAATGCATCGCTAATAGCCACCTAAGAGTAGTCGGTCTTTCTTCCGGTTCATCAATATTTATCAAACGACTACCTACACCTGTGCACCTCGCTCTTCCATCCATTTAAACTGTTACTTCTAAAATCAATGGCATACGAGAAGCCGAACAAAGCTATAAATATACTTGCAAAAAAAAAAAAAAAAAGAAAAAAAAATAAAAAGAAAAAGAATTCGGACTACGGGAATAATGCAATACGATGCACACGATGACACTAGGCATTGCCGAAATTTTATACGGGCTAAGCTATTAAATGCGATTGATCTACAGATCGATGTTCGGAAACGGTCTGGAAAGCAGAAAGACATACGCCTACTCTTGGTCACGTACACCCACACGGAGGCTTAATTCGGATTAATTATGTAGTAAAGTGTCGAGCAGACATGACTCTACGCATCGCACATTTATACCTATAATTTACTAGGCTAAACACGGCGAGCAAAACGATGATTCCAATCACCGATTTTCCAGCCAAGCAAGCTATGGCTACGGGAAAATTAAAGCGACAGAACGAAGATTTCTCGACCGAATTATACCCGACCGAAGCAGGTCATCGGCTTATCGGTCATTCCGGATTTTCCGTTTGCGTTTGCTGCCAACGGTTTCGTATCAACGGTTTCAATTCCAGCCCAGCGCGTTCTCTCGGTCTAAGCTTAGACGACTTTCAGCCATTCTCACGGACACTTAGGCAATCGCTAAGTAATCCGTTGCTGTTGTCCTAGACGAAGCTGTCCAAGAACCAGGAGGACTCGGCAATCGGCTCCATGAGCTGCCAGGCAACCCACACGAGCGAGAACAGCGGCTCGCCAATCAAGTACGAGCACCAGGACCTAGTGCTCGGGGTCCCGGACACTCGTGTCATACCGGAGGTCCGCGTCCAGGATAATCAGCCCCTGGAGCTACCACGGAGCCTCGAGCGTATGCCGGCTAACGGCGTCTCCGAGCAGATACTCGACACGGGTACCCTGCAGAAGGGCACCTCGCGATTCCTCACGCCGCCCATAAGGTTCACCCCATCCGTAATTCAGGCATTCGGCAAATCGTCGACAGTAGCTTTAATGCGCAGACGGCCGAAGAATTTCTCCTTAAGAGTTGATTTTTTTCTCTCGTTAAGAGTTGATGGTGCGCGATTACGATTTAGCACAGTGTGGATAATCCAATTGGTGCATGTAACGTTTGACAATTTTCACTGTAGAATTCTTGCACTGTAGAAAGAGAGGAGGAGATGATGGAGGAAATGATGGAGGGATTGAGGGATTATGGGGGTTAGTGATCACACTGAATTATTCGAATAATAAAAAGAATTAACGAGGCGGTTCTCATATCTTATTACAATTCATCCTCTTTATCTGATTTCCTTTTTCTTTTTTTTTTTTCTTCATTATCTTTTCTTTTCTTGTCCCCCTTTTATTTTTTATCCCCGAACGTACGCTAATTATACTCATACCGAACGAACGTCCAATGCTTTTTGCATTAAATGAAATCAAAGAAACTTATCGGTAGCTTTTAGTGCCAAATTAACGATATTGCACAGTAATTATGCAACCTAATGGTCCACGAATAAATAGCATAAAAACGCAGTCCGATTAGCGTGTAATTTTTGATGATTGGGCAAAGGACGGAGCGACATCGGGAAATTGATAGTAATCCCGAGAGGTCGCAGGATAAAAGGCGTCGTTGTAATGATATGATTGTGTCGCAGGTACGAGGAGGTGTCGGACGATTGCGCGAGCTCCCGCTCGGATTCGCCCTCGGAGAAGAGGCGAACGAGCGACGGACGTCGGAGCGAGGCTACGTCAGCGTCAGGCGGTCGCGTCCTGGGCCGGGGCTCGCGATTTCGGAGCGTCCGGGGCCGGAACTTCGAGACAGGCAAAATGACGGCCAAGGATAAGAAGCTCCTCAAGATGATCCTCGTAATATTCTCATCGTTCCTCGTTTGCTACCTGCCCATCACCATCACCAAGACCTTCAAGGAAGTCATAGACTGGCGGGGTCTCAACATCGCCGGCTACATACTCATCTACCTGACCACGTGCATCAATCCCGTCATCTACGTGGTTATGAGCTCGGAGTACAGGAGCGCCTACAAGAACGTGCTGCTCTGCAGAAGCGACTCGGGTAACGCTGCCGGGAACGAGCGCCGGAAGCTGCAGCACAAGAAGCAGCGGCCCTCGAGGAAGATACAGAGGAACGGCTGATGAAGAACTTCCCCGGTCGTCATGGATTTCGTACGCATTTTTGCTAAGCGTTTTTTTTTTTTTTTTTTTTATCGCTAACTCGTCGGTCGGTTAATGCTGTCGAATTTGCGCCATCGACGACAACAATTAGCTCTTTAACGACGAGAAAATTTCAATTGTCGTCCCTATCGCCCGGACGATCACTTTTCACGTCAAGTTTAGCGCAAATGAATGAAACGAGCCGAATTGAGTTACATACTTTCTCTCGCGCACATCGTATACACACATTTTATTGTAAACATACTATTTAACATATAACATTGATTGCGTAATTAACGAGGTTCGAAGCTTCATTACGATGGATTATGCAATTTTACGATGTATTGTTCAGAGATGTGTGTACTCTTAATTTAGATGATAGGTAAGCACAAATTCACAATAATGAAAATTTTGCGTGAGCGGAGTGCGCAAGACTGAGTATCTTCCAAATTTTCCAATACTCATTATTATAGAGAACAAGTGTAAGCAAAATATGTTCTATCTTCTTTTAAGTACACATAGAATGTGCATAAGTATAAAGAGCATTTTTATAAATTGCCGTTTTCGATCCCTTTATGCAAATGGATCGATCGAGCGATACTTGAAAATGTAATAAGAATTGTGAAAAGGAATGAATCTTATATATCTTTTTAAGTTTAAGTTTAAGTTTGAGAAAATAGCGAAAACAGCATAGCGAACGCTTATGTAAAACTTTTATTTTACGATAATTATTTTTTTCCTTAGAAATTCATTTCAACGTGATTATTTTTAAATACATAGTAACGATAATATTCTTTATTCAGTGCTGAAGTATATAACTAATGAAATTTAATTATCTTTATATATCTCGTACGACTCGATATTCTTTTTATATAACTTCAACTCCACTTTATAAATATATATATAAACTTAAGCATTTTTAACTAAAGAGTCAAGTTTTTTACTTTTAATGTAAAACTCAATATATTTATAACTGTCTAATCAAAACAAATTAAGATATAATTCTTTTTTTTAAATTATTATACAGATTTACGTTACAATCATGTTTATTTATAATAAGTAATATTTAAAAATAAAAAAAAAAATAACCTAAAATATTACAAAAATTCCTATCAAATTAATTTATCAAATTTTATTGTTTATAAAAGACGAGCTTTACTTTATGTAAAATAAAATTTTATAAAATAGAATGGATATATACAATTACAGTGAAAATTCATTTTCAAGCGTAACAACATTTATTTAAAATTAAAAACGATGCTCGTAATATTCCATAGGAACGGGAATTTAAAATAGGAATAATCATAAACATTATTGAGCAACGACAAAATTGTCAAACGTATTTTTATCCAAAATAGACGATTTCTTTAATTTCTTTTTTTTTTTATGTGCTATAATTTTTATAAAACTTTTTATGTTACAAACTATTCTTCCATAAAGAAGATTATCTTAAAAATTAAGATAAAATCATTTCTATCAAATGTTTTGGTATAATATATTATTACTATATTCTAAGCTGTTCTAGATGTACATAAATTTATAAACAATCTTTACATCTAATATGATTAAAAATCGATAATAAAGGTGTATAATCAATTAATAAAATCAATTATTGTTGTTAATATTTTATCTTTTGTATGAATAAATTATAATATTTTTATCGTTTCAAATAAGTTATATTAAATACGATTTATAATACATTTTATATATGCTATTAAAGACATGAAATCCAATGTAATAGCCGAATGACAAACATCATTTTTGCAATAAAATTTTTTATCAGTAGACTTACACTATTTCACAGATTATTAATTACAACGGAAATTGAATACAATATCTTTAAAATTGTGTCTATATAATATTTATATACATTATTTGATTAAGTTAACACGAATGAGAACATGTGCTAATATTTAATTGTCCGAGCAACAAATGTCTGTGTATTATTATTATTAAGCAGGAAACTCAATAAATTAAGTAACTGAAATCGGTGTTTTTTTTTTTTTTTTTAAATGTTGAATTAAACTAAAATGTTGTTTATTATGCAATATGGTATGAAAACCATATGGAACCATATTTGTACAATAACATAAAATTTACGTATTATATAATTGAATATTTTCATTAATAATTTTATTAAATTATCATTGGCGAAAAACTCGATAAATAATTTAAAACAATTCTTGTTATTACAATTTTAAATCCTGTACTTTCACATTCTCGGACTTCTTCGGATTACAATTTATTTATAACAATAAATAAACCACAATTTAGAAGAAAATTATTATAAAACATGCATACACAATTCAGCAGTAGTGTTTCATAAAAAAATATATGACAAATAATGTGTAGATGACAATTCAATATAAAAAAAATCATAACATTCCTTGTAAATCCTTACTAAATTAGCATTAAAGGTAATAGAGCTGAAATCAAATTACATGTCTTGTTATTATTAATCGTTTGATTAAAAATTGATGTTTGTCTTGTGATTATACAGCTTCGCTCTTTTCATAATTATGCGAGAAAATTTTTTTGTCAATTTTCACGTAATATAAATATAATGATTAAAGTCACAGATTATTAATGAATATTTACTGGTAGCGTAGCTACAGCAGGTGACATTGTATTAATGTTCGTTTTCATCTCGGCATTATTAAAATTTTTATTGAATTTCTGCTCACCGGCGTGCATAACATTAAGAATTTTCTTTTTATTACGCAATATGTACTGTTTAATTCCTGCGAATCCGCACATTCCCAATCCACTTAACATTACGAAGTACTTAAATATTCTGCGCATAAATCACAGATATTTTGCATTATTGTTAAAATTCAAAGTGTCTTTATTTATATTTTTAGAAAAATGTATCCAGTTTAAGTCAATTTAAACGGTAATTTATATTTATTTCAATATGATGATTATTCAAACAATGTACCGTTATAATTAATATGTTACAAATTTTAATCGAATTTCTTTTTTTTTCATTCTTTTTTTTTTCTTTTCTTTTTTTTTTTTTTGAATTTATTTACGAGCTTACAATAAAGTGTTCAGATTTTAATTGTGATTACTCTAATTATTTAATCGATCTAATTCAATACTTACTTGGATAACAAAACCATCGTATGTCCGGATTTGATTTCTTTTAAAAGATATTCTGGCATAATCATGACCTCATCCATCCAGAAAATCGGTAGCAATGCCTCACGATAATTATTCAATTGTTTCATTTTTTCCACTTTGTTGACTAAGATATTTAATTGTGCTCGTGTATGCACATTTATCGGTATACCGGTAAATGGATCTATATCGATAATTATCATGTGCTTTTCCTATTTTGAAGATCATTGGATTCGGTTACATGTAACATAATTGATTAACTTAGTTAAACAAAGCAAAAAAAAAAAAAAAAAAAAAATGAAGAATAAAGAAAAAAAGAAGAAAATGAAAGAAAAGACAATTATTTGTTAAAATTATAGATTTTAAACAAGTTAGAAGGTCCGTGTCGTCAATAATTCGTAAAATAATAAGTAGCAAAGTTATCCGTAATTAAGAATTAATTCACTTTTCTATACTTTTCGATGAATTATAAAAATAATTTATATTCATAAAATATAAATTTGAATAATGTAAGCATTTAAATTATTATTTACATGCTTGTTTATTAATATTTTAATAGGACTGAAATTGCAGACTTTATCTCAATGTTATAGAAAATAAAATTAAAAAAATATTGAATAATCAACATGTACGTGTTTGATGTTAAAACTATTACATGATACCTTATCAGGTTTCATGCCGTCTATTAAATCTTTGTAGTAAGGATCGGCCAAGAAAAAGTGAGGATTCGTAACAATTATTGGTGATTTATTACATTTATATGTATCAAATGTTCCTTTCTTTAGACATTTATTTGGCGGCTGACAATAACATTTCTGTCGAGGATTATTTTCACTATCAATACCTAAATCAGTGGTATATCGAAGTAAGTTCATATCTGAAACATAATTACACGTTCTACGTACAATATACATTAGCAAAATTGCACTTTAAAAATTATTGATTTTGCTATTTTCAGGAAATTTAGCTCCTCTAATCTATATAGAATAATTATAAATTGTCTTAAACAAAAGGTAACTACTAGTTCAAATAACATTAATCTCGTCCTCCTGATTGAAATTATACGTTGCATTCGAACATTATTAAGCACTTTTTGCGTCTCAATTTATACATTATCAACAACAATGATAAATTTAGTTTTTACTTAAAAAAAATGACAAAGTATAGAGTGGTCGTTTCAATGATTATGCTACAACGGGGAATTTGATATTTACTTTTCGCGATTTAAATCGTTTTATCGATTGTACTTGCGCATTCGAAGATGTCGTAGTACATCAATTGCGCTACGATTCGCAGGAGCTTATAATCGACGGTGCATTACGATCAAATTACACCTCGACAATGTTATGACTTTATGACAATGAGCGTACCGAGTATATTTCTCCGCCATAGCTCAATTTTATCTACAATAATAAGTTTTCTAATTTAATACATTCTAAGAAAAATATACTTTTCACCGAATTTGCTGCATTTCTTATCGTAATGCGATATATTATATATCGGAAATTTTTAATTATAAATTTCCTAAAAGAATTTTTGTTTACTCAATTTGCAAGTAGTTGCAGTAGTAGTAGTAATCCCACAGTATACGTCTGGCCTATTTTAAAAGGAAACTAAAATTTCTTTGATTTATGGTTGTAGTTAACTCACTATCTCATTCTCTCTCTCTCTCTCTCTCTCTCTCTCTCTCTCACTCGAATTTCAACAGTAGTTTCTACTAGATAAAATTGAATACGAGTGAAATAAATAAAAGTTCTAGTTGATTATTTTAAGTTATTTTATTATTATTTTTTTTTATTATTTATTTTTTTTTTTTTTTATTATTATTATACTAATAATGAGTTGAATTTAAAAAATACAATAATTTATATTCGATAAAAATCGAGTGAATCGAATAAATTAACAGTATGTCGTTATATAAATTCCCAAATAATAATTCGATTGGATATTTTTATATCTCAATGCATGAGATGAAAAATAATAGTCGTATATTTGTAATAATGTTTATAAAAAATAATTGAACATTTACGAGACACTATGTGTTGGTGCACTTACTGGAAAACGTAGTTTTCGATTCAAAATGACAGCTTATACTCCGACAAAGATTCGGATTGAAAACAACGACGTCGTCTCTTCCCTTTCTATCGAAATGAGGATGGAAAACAGTACCGTCGGTCCCATTAAACGTATCGCAGTACTCGTCATCCCAAACCGAGATATTCCGATTGTTATTGTACTCTATAACCTTACCTACGTCCATTATATTTTTTATGCCTCGATGGACGCGTGTTCGCGCCTTCGACTCAGTGCCATTTGCCTATAAGATTAATACTCAATGGAATAATAATTAAATATTAATTCCTATAAGTATACCATATTTATTGATTAATTGATCCATAAATACGTAAGTTCGAAAATTACTATATAATTTGCATAATTTACCGGTCTTACTATGGACGCGGAGTATAGATTTTCCCCCACCAGTTGAATGTCAAGTGTTTCGCGATAAATTTTGATCTGAGTACAAACTGCTGAGCCTGCGAAATCTTGCACATTACAATCGACGAGGAGGCCATCGAATAATATATTCCTAACTTTCGTTTTTATAAATAGATTCTCTGGTTTTCCGAATATGCTATCAATTGCTTTACCTATGCTTAATGAAGGTAAGGATTGAAAAATTTTGCTGCTTACCCTAGTACAATATTTACAAATGTCTTACTTAAAACAGGTAGTGCGCTAGGCTTATCTCGATGAACTGCATTGATCAAAGCAAAAATAAAAAAATGAGGAATTACAATTTCCATTTCGTCACTGAGACCATTGCTTTTATCCTTATTAAAATAGTACATGCTCTTAGTGGCGTATGATACGGTGTCATCATCTTCCTCATCGATCTGATTTACTTTCTCATGCCATTTGCTTCATTAAAAGTGCGAAAAAATTTCACAGATATGCTTATCTTAATATATAAACAGTCAATTATTATTGTTATTGTTATTATTATTATTATTATTATTATTATTATTATTATTATTATTATTGTTGTTGTTGTTGTTATTATTGTTATTATTGTTGTTATTGTTGTTATTATTGTAATTATTGTTGTTATTGTTATTATTGTTATTGTTGTTATTATTGTTATTGTTATTATTATTGTTATTGTTATTATTATTATTATTATTATTATTATTATTATTATTATTATTATTGTTATTATAAAACAATCTTATTAAAGGATGTCAAATTAGTGATAATTGTTGTCATTTATTATTGCTTTTACGACACGTTTATAAATACAAATATAAATGAAAAATATTTATAGCCTAAGGTATGTAAAGAAGTATGTGTTTGTATTCATATACACATGTCTGAATATGTGAATATATAGTTGTATATAGCCAAAAAAAAAGAAATGCAAGTAACAAATAAATTTATACAAATACATAAAATTGCATGTCTAAAATTTATATATAAATTTAATATATATATATATATATATATATATATATATATATATATATAGGTGTTCGTGTGTTTAGAATAGAAAGAAAAAACGGTACGTGTGTATAGTGTTATTGAAATATAAAAAAATTTCAAAATCTTTGAAATCGAATAAATCATTACATTCGGCCATTAAATGTATTATAATTTTGTCTATTTTTCTTTTTTGCAAAACAGCTTTTCATATCATACTTACCCATTTCAAGATATTTATTCTGAATTTAAAAATTATTTTTTAAAATCCTGTTATGTTTTTGTAGAATTAAATAATAAAAAATAGAAAAATAAACTCATTGTAAAGAATTACCGGTTTAGCCAGATACTTAGAAAAATAAATCTTTAAAAAGTTTTATCAGACTTTCCATTTGCTATCTAGTTTTCGTAAATGGAGTGAGCAAGAGAAAGGAAAAATCACGAAAAAAAAAAAAAAAACCCCTTTTTTTTTTTTTTTTTTTTTTTTTTTTAAAGCTACATCGTAAGTAAACTTATTCGTAGATTCTACTATAAAGTAAAAATTCGCATTAATGATATAATAAAGTAATGACCCGAATCCGATAAAAATTGATGAGTGAGTTGAAATTGCCTTTTTACTTGGTTATAGCTTTTCGCGTATATTTTAATATTATACTTCAGTTTTATTTGTGCATTATTCAGTTTTATTTAATTAAACTTAAATAGTCGATTTTAAGGACAATTTTAATTGTCCGATATTAAAATTTTCGCAAAAAATTCTTCCACCAACTTATTTATTTTTTATGCTTCCATAGAATACAATTTACCTACGAGTCTTTCAATTCGTATATTAATACTCTTACTTAATAAAAAAAATAATACGCAATATAATCTATAAATGATAAGATATGCAAGATTAAATTATTTCTACCAAAAAGAATATATTGAATTATGTCTCTCATTGTGACAAATTCATTTTTACATAAAGATTTTTATGACATTGTATCATTTATTTGGATTTCTATGTAAATTCCCGTTTGTCGACTGATCGGAGAATTTCAATGATTAATTTGTAGATATTAGTGTACGCTAGGCTATCAAACAGTGGTTATCAATATTTTCCTTATACGTCCATGCAAACGAATTCTTTTGATTAATAGAAATTGTTAAAAATAAGCCGATACACGCCTTTTCAACCTTCGCCTTTGCCTTGCAAAATAATGCCTTGTGCCGTTATACTTTTAAGTGCGCATGAATAACAACATTTGTGCCAATGTTCGGCAAATATTGCAAATATAATTTTAACGTATAAGGTAATGAAAGATGGCGTGTCACTCACCTCATCGCATTTATTATAGACATAACATCCGCAGATGCATCTTATCAATTTTTGTAGCTTGTACTAGCGAGTAGGGATAGGGAAGATTAAATAGGAAGACAGTGAACAAAGATGGAGAGCTTCGGTAAAATTGCGATCGGATTTCAATGAGAGTAGAAAGACTTTCGAAGCTCGCGATAACAAGTTTATTCGATTATTTTTTTATTAGTCGATCATCACTTGCGTTCAAGGTAATTACGTTGCCATTAATTTTCACCCGATCGAGCGACGGAACAATAAGTTTGTCTTACGCTGTGCAGATCTTTTTTTTTTTTTTTTTTTTTTTTTTTTTTTTTGTTGCTTTATATTTTGGTGTTTCGGTGAAAAATATGTTATATATGATAATAATAATCTACTTTGTTCGATCGATTAATCTTCGAAATTTCGAAATACACGATTGAATTTGAATGTAACTTGAAATTAATTCCATCGCAACGATGCACACTGTACCTTAAAACCCATTTAATATGCACTTGGTTAGTGTAATACGAAATTTCAACAAGTACCTTTGTCGTACTACCTAATGAATATCAAAATAATGCCACGTCATACTTTCACATTCTATGCCGTGTTCGTGCTCGAGTGAAGCGATGAGATTTTTTTTTTTAATGCCAGCCGAATTCTGACATTATTTTCGTAATGTCTCTTGGTTTGATATATTCATTGAAATCCCCGCAGTTGTAATCTAACTTTAGCATTTAAAAATATTCATATACATATTTAGGTAAAGATGAAATAATAAAAGATAATAAAAAATTCCTCTCGGCTATTTTACATAATTATATTTAGGTAAAATTTCTCTGTTATATCATAGGCTTTTAATCAATCGAAAGAAAATTAATTATGATTATTAATTATATTTTAATAACGAACGTTTGTAGACACTTCAATTCGTACCATACATTCGACAAAAATTTAATATAACTTTGTTTCTTTTAACCGTACGTGAGGGCATCAACATGCAATACAACTCCTTTACTCTTACGTACGTGTAACCATTTATATAAATTATTTTATCTGAGTTTCTTCTTTTTTATTTTGGTTATGTTTTGTTTTTTTTTTTTTGTTTTTGTTTTTGTTTTGTTTTTTTTTTATTTTGTTTTTGTTTTTGTTAATTTTTGTTTGCTTTGTGTTTTGTCGATGCAATTAAAAAGTCCGATTCGGGTGTTTATAACGTTTAAAATTTCATGTACTAAAGATGAATTTTTTTTTCGCTTTGTAATTTTTTCGAACGAATGGACGAATATGATTTAAGGTATCGAGTAATTAAACATTATATTGACATTACGATCTTTCCTAGCATTGAAATTACATTATAACGAATAACTTACTCGTAAACGAAAGGTCCAACTTCTTGAACCACTGGTTTCTCTCCAGATTCAATTCCGTAAGGATTCGTTACATTAAACATGTAAATGTGAAACTCGAATGCAAATGGAAACTTACCCCATATATCTCTCATCATCCATCCTTTCTTCAAAGCTACTTTCTACGAAATATATGAATTATTAAAACATCACTAATCGACATAAATAAAAAAATAAATAAATAAGTAAATGAATCATTAGAATCTCTATTATGAGATATTATTTTAAATAAACTCTTAGTGAATAAGTTGTCAACTCTATATATTAAACTCGAGAGCATAATCGCTGAAATCCTGATCGATATACAAATATTCGAGGATTATCACGGACGAGGAATTGTAGGAACGCGAAGAGGAGGGCAACGCGCATAGAAAAATATATCCCGTAGAATCCTTATAGCCCCTCATCCTTTATGCATTTAAAAGGACGAAGGAATAGGGCTGCAGAAAAGACGCGCAAGCAATCGGATTTTCAGGAGGATCAGGAGTATCTCGCTAAAGTAATATAAGAAATAGTCTCAGTGGGGCTTTGAGTTGGCTGAGCCCATTCGGGGATTACGTTTTATAAATATTATCCTCGACCGCTGTTTTGCATGTGAAATAAGATTATAAATAGAAATACCGGATATCGGATTTCGTCAATTATTTCGTATTCACTTTAGTTATTTTATTACATAATTTACTGTGCATATTATAACGATATTCTGAATGTAAGACTACAATGTTAATTGAGATTTATTTTTAGTTCAACTACTTTCATGAACTATAAATTATTAAATTTATTCAATTACATGCATGATACGCGTCCCCCCCCTCTCTCTCTTTTCAAGCTTCGAAAAGTGATGAACCATCAATTACAGTTTGAACAATTATGTTTATCTTGTATAAAATTCTTGTAAAAAATTTAAGATGATTAGTTGTGGTTGTAAAGTTGGATTAAATTTATATATTTTAAATGGTCAATAACTTATAATATTTATAAGATCATTATTTATAATATAATATGCTTTTACATGAGAGTATTTAAAACAATTAACGATGCCGTGTTTCCTTAATGAAGTCTTTATCATACTGTGATAGCCATAACAGACAATGTCACGTTCAATCACACAATGTGTTTTTTTTTCTTCACTTTTGTTTATTGTTTTATTTGATTGATTGATTGATTGATTGATTTATTTATTTATTTATTTATTTATTATTTGAAGGTTTTATCAATGACATATTATTTATTAACTTTGAAGGCTCGCAAAATCTAAACAAATAATTTATTTAAAAGAATCTATACTCCTTACTAATTGCTTGATTACAGAAGCATAGAACACTGTGTTAGTTCAAATATTTTACAAACTTGACGGAAAAGGAGTTTAACAGTTAAAATTTTAAATAAGTATTTAAATAAAAATATGTAAAATTAATGGAATGATATTATCGGTATAAAGAAAACTATTGCCATATTATCCTTTAGATTCTTTTTATTCACTAGAAACTACATAGTCTTGTAGTAAAATTTTAATTTCCTACATATAAGAAATAATTGCTAATCGCTTCAATTTTCGGCTTCGAACAATGAAATTCATCTATACATAAGTAATGTAATAAAAATCTATGTAATGTTAAATTTTCCAATAATTTCAATACAATAATTTTCATTACAGTAATCCTAATAAATAATACTTATTAAGCGTATTAAGATTTCGCACGGAAAGTTACGGTCATCTTAATTTTCTCATTACATCGATACACTCACTCTTTTCACTTGAGATTTGATGACGGCCGGTAATATGGCTGTTTGAAGAATAATACTGAAAATGAACAGGCATCCGCCAACAATGCCGATCTTTTGAATCCGCGTCAACGACATTTTACGAGATTTATCTTCTTTAATGATTTCGTTCAAGAGACCAATGACAAATCTAAATTTATATGAATATCGTAGACCACTTGGAATATGTTGAATTACTACATTCAGCCTGTCGAGCAAAAACGAAACCTTGGATTTGGAAATTTTGAAAAAATTTTTCAAAATCAACACCCGATGCTCGATTTATCCTTCTCGGCACTGAAAATTGGCAATTTTATCGGTCTAACGCGCGCTATTAATTCATAAAAACGCATAACATTTTATAATGATAATTCGTAGTTGTATTGAATTAATAGTAAGATTGGAAAAGTAAAAGTTACAATATTAAACTGACTTTAACCTAAGGAGTACTTAGGAGAGACTAAACAGGGATACATGCAATGCTACTATCGAGTAAAGACTCTTTGAATACAAATACATACTCAAACGTACAACACGTCTAAGCAAATAAGCGTTTTTTTATATTCACACGAACGCGCATATAAAGTTTTACAAGCAAACAAACACGCTGAAAAAATCTCGATTTTCATGTACGTGCAAAGCATTAATTCCGTCCATGACACTTAGATAATTATACAGTGCATCTTTATAATTTCTTTGATTATCGTACGTTAATTTTAATATTTAACATCAATTGTTGTATTTGTATTTGTAAATTACGATTCACGTTCAAGTTATAATTGAGCTTTCTTTTCATTTTTGCACTATAGCGCTCTCACTATAGCAAGAAATATCTTTATACAGGAACGTGATTGTAATTAGTCAAATTTTTAATACAACACGAAACCATTGTTTATACAAGTTTAATTTTTCATAAATTAAGCTTGGAAATATTGAAAATAGAATTTCAATCTATACTGCGAACTGGATATGAATTGCAATAATAGAATTGAATGTCATTATAATATATATCAATAATTAATTCAACTTTATTTAATTAAAAATCAATGTCACACAATAAATTGTCGAAGATACTTATAAATCATGTATTAACGTTCTTTATAACTTTGCGTGAGAATACCATTTCTTAAACAAAATTTTCTTCGATTAATCGTAATTTTAACGGATTTTAGGCTTAATTAAACAAACCTTGCTACTACGAAACTAATAAATTGTGGCATTAAAGCGAATTTATATGTTAATCGATTGTGGGTAGCGTCGATGACGATTGCAGCGTACTAATATTCATCTTCATTTTCTTTTTAGTGATATTCAGCAGTTCACTGTTTTTCCATTCCGTGGCCTTTACTTTGTTCCTCAGGATCGTCAATAAGCAATATTTATATCCTGAAAATCCACATAATCCTAGATCAATGGACATCAAAAAATATTGGAAAATACTGAATGAAAAATGCATGTGTACGGTTTTTTTTTTTTTTTTTTTTTTTTTTTTTTTTACAAGAATTGTTAAGAAAATAAAATAAGTAACGGCTATTATGTATTTACCGTCCAATTTTAAGAAGCATATAGGCAAATTTTATTTTTTTTATTAAAAAGTCTGGTAAAATTATGATCTCGTCGATCCACAAGATTGGCAGTAATACGTCAGGTATATTTTTTATCTGATTGATATTGTTTATACGATTTATAAACATATTTAATTGCACGCGTGTACGAGTATAGAGCGGAGTGCCAGTAAATGGGTCAATGTCAATTATTATCATATGATTTTTCTATATTAAAAAAAATTAATTATCACTATATATATATATGTATGTATGTATGTATGTATGTATGTATATATGTATATGTATTTAGTTTTATGGATAAAGTATATAATATTTTTTTATGATTATAATCTAATAGATTATTATATAAAGTGTAACGTAACTATTTGGCTTTTTCATTTTATATCATAAAAACTTTAATGAAAATTACGAATATATGAACGAATTCACATATATGAATGAAAAATTAGAGAATGCCAATCATATAACCTATTACCGTTTTCAATTTCGATAGAATTTATTGAAGAATTCAATTAAATATTGTACAATGAAATAAGTTGAAGATAGTTCTGCTTTAATTGGTGAAGTAAATACAACTTTCGAAGATACGGAAATACATTCTAAGGATTCATTATACGCATAAATAAGTACATATATACATGCATACACGTAGGCATACGCACCTACATTCATATATATATTTGGCATTCAAGTTTTTAAATCACATTATCACATATGCCTTATTTTATTTAATCTAACCTTATCAGGATTCAGACCATCTACTTGGTTCGAGTAATATTCGTCAGCCAAGTAAAAATGAGGATTCGTAACAATAATTGGTTTCAACGTGCGATTATAGATATCAAAGGCTCCCTTCTTCAGACATCCATTCGTTGCTGGACAGTAACATTTGTGCAAAGGATTATTATTTCCATCCGTTCCTAAATCTGTCGTATAGCGGAGTACCTCTAAACCTAAAAGTTTTAATTAATTAATGAACAATTAACATTATATATATATATATATATATATATATATATATATATATTATACATTGGCCGCGGAAGTGAAGTTGTTTATTATTTATGGAAATATCATAGGATTTATGTATATTAGCATATATCTCGAGCACATACCGTCGAATGTTGTTTTCGATTCAAAATGACAGCTTATACTCCGACAAAGATTCGGATTGAAAACAACGACGTCGTCTCTTCCCTTTCTATCGAAATGAGGATGGAAAACAGTACCGTCGGTCCCATTAAACGTATCGCAGTACTCGTCATCCCAAACCGAGATATTCCGATTGTTATTGTACTCTATAACCTTACCTACGTCCATTATATTTTTTATGCCTCGATGGACGCGTGTTCGCGCTTTCGACTCAGTGCCATTTGCCTAAAATTCGATTAACTAATTTTTGATAATTACTTGTGAAACGTCGTTAATAATTAAAATTCATTGAGCAGCGAAAATAATCGATTATTGTAATAATATGCCGCGAGGTAATATTGCTGATTCGATGAAATAAAATGTTTGCCGTATTGACATTTTTACAAAATCTTTATGGCTTACCGGTCCAAACATAGAGAGAATATATTTATTCTCAGCTATCTTCTTTAATCCGAATTTTTCATTTTTTTTTTCTTTAACTCGCTACGAATTGCCTTACCCGCTAAATCCATTACCGTGCAGTCAATAGGCAAACCGTCGAAAAATATATCCTTCACTTTCGCTTTGATAAAAAAATTACTTGGCTTGTTAAATATGCTGTCGAGAGCCTTGCCTATTTTAAACAAGCGATTTGCATTAATAAAGCAAAACAAAAACAAAACAAAAACAAACAAAAAAAAACAAAAAAAAATTTTTAAACAGAAACGACGGCTCGCCGTGATTTTAATAAAATCATTACCTATAATAGGGAGTACATTAGGCTTTTCACGTGCAACTATGTTAATTAATGAAAACGCAAAATAATTCGGAACCATAACTTCTTCCTCACCGGTAAGTCCATTACTATTTTCGGCATTAAAATAATAGGTATTCTTAATGGTATAGGATACCGTGTCGTCCTCCTCGTGATCCAATTGATTTGTTTTCTCTTGTATTTCACTATATGAAAGCGGTAGCTTCTTTCAATACGTATGCTTAAGTATTTTATTCGCATATCGCTTATGCGTAATTAGCGTGCCAATATGAGACGTGAAACTGTTCATTTAATACTTATATTATATACATGTATGAATAGAATAATAACATACTCGTAGTAGTAAGGTCCAAGCTCATTAATTATAGGCTTTTCACCTTCGCTTATTCCATCGGGATTCGTAACATTAAAAATATACAATTGAAAGCCTATGGAGAATGGAAATTTGCTCCATATTGTCCCCATTGACAAGCCTTTCATTAAGGCTACATTCTGCAAAATACGTCACTCGTTTATAAAGTAAATATAATTATCAACCGATTGATGCGCAATAATAATCGGTAAAACCGAGACAATTTTTTTTATGAAATGTACATTATCGCTTGCGAACGTGACTTTTCGTCATTATTAAGCGTACGATTATAAATAGAGAAAGAGCAGTCGAGGAAAGATAAGAGCGATAAATTCGGGACAGCTATGTTGATGCGCATGGCAGTTACGTACGACTATCAATAAAATTCATTATCATTAAATTAAGCCAAAGCCATTATACGTTATGATGATCAGACGCGATAATGAAATTTGTCCACTATTTCGTCAAAAGTCTATACAGTAAGGAGATAAATAGTTTGACACCCGCCCGCCTCCATGTATTATTAATATATTGTCGTTTGTCCTTAACCAACACATTTAAATATTTCAATTCTTATTCTAAATCAAATTTCTAAATAACTATTAAAAGTCCATAGCGTTTCGTGGTAAGAAAATAGAAAATTCCTTATTATTGGAAAGTTGAAAAACAGAAAATACAAAATACCTTATTTGTTTAGATTTTTACTTCTTGTTCTTCTCGAAAATAAAAATTGTCGGCTTTTTAATATTTTTCGATGTTCCATTTAGTCGAAAGGCTTAATAACTTGACTATCTTGACTTTACTTCTATTGTTCGTAATACATCGTTGCAATGTATTCGATTGTTGTTGGGAGGACCGAGATACAACAAATCAATTAATTTACTTCCCTATCAAGTAATAAGTAACAAATGACTGATTATAATTAAACGTCAATGACATTTCTTTTTTTTTTTTTTTTTTTTTTTTTTTTTTTTTTTTAATGGGCGATTTGGTGGAATAGAAATTTTTTTATAAATTTAACTCGTACAATTAACAAAAAAGTAACTATTACGCATTGTATAATGAGAAGTAGTTTTTAGAAATAATTCCTATATAATAGATGAAATACTACATTAATTCGATATCGATAATGTAACTGTTGTAATAAAAAAAAAAAAAAAAAAAAAAAAAAAAAAAAAAAAAAAAAAAAAAAAAAAAAACAAATTATGACTGAAATATAAAAGTATTGTAATTATTATAATTTATTGTATTTAGTATATGGTGGCTGTTATGGTTAATTGAGACTATTATTGTAAAGTTTGTAATTTAGAGAGAAGCGGTGAGGCCGATCGTTTTCTACTTTGTGCTCATAACTTTTTAAACAATTTTAATCAATAAATTGTTCACTAATGTAATTGACCGACAATGCAAATTATAATTTAATCGTTGTAATTTTAGCTTTTCTTCAGTCCCTTCAAATTACGTAAATTATCATTTACAATAGTGTGAGGCGCGTTTCATTCGATATTTATATTCATATTTTACCGATAAGCAACAAAATGCTTTTTAAACGTATTTTCGATAATTGCAATTTTGTAAGAATACGAAGGTCGAAGATGTTGATTATACAAAATTTTTTAAGGTATTTCAAAGATCTCTCAAGGACATAGAAATTCGTTTTACATTTAATATATTTAGTAGTAGTTAGCGCATATAGGGATGGAAAATAATTGCCGTAAGTAAGTATATTAAAAACTAATGAAATAGTGATAGTCGAATTATTTCGAGTGCACTAAAATTTGTATTTTGTGAAATGTATATTAATTTGGAAGAAATGGTAGTGAAAATTGTACTTATTTTAGGCAATAAACTAAATTAGAAAATTGCGTAAAACATGTAATGAAAAATGTTGTAGACATAGCTGCAACTAATATACTCCAAACAATGTTTAATTGGCAATAAAATTTTTGTTGAACATTCCTCTTTGTAAAATACCACAATCCTCACTTTTACTGATACATTAAATAATAATTATAATTGATATTATCTATAGAATGTAAATGTACGCTCGTATTATTGTTAATTTTACAAATTATATAGCGAATGGCGTAAAGAAAACATTTCTTTCATTTAGTGGTATAATCGACGAACTTGTACATCTATTTTGTCAATTAAGCAATGAGACTCTAAGCCCACATTTTAATAATCATTAGCGCGAAAATAAACTTATGGAGCAGAGTGTGCTTAAACAAATTTTGTAATAATTAAAGAAGCTGAAGTTGAAGCTCCTAAAGTGAGCTGTGACAAGTGACTGAAAGAATTTAACATATTAACCGACGAGTATAGTCATGAGACTCGAAACACGTATGTGTAGACACACGTAAGTGCCAACATTTATAATTAATTTCGTAGGCGCATAAATCTTGTATAAAATCATTGTGACGCCATTAGAGAATTTATTTCGCCTCGCTGCGAGTGATTCGGTGAGTGTGTAAGTGCCTCGTGCCCCGTAATTACCAAGCTACGAGTGCTCGGTGTACTTAGAGTAAAAATAATCGAATGGAGGCAGGAGGGAAAGTATCTGTAATGATGGAATTTTTATATGTAAAGAATTGCATCGGTTATCGATTGGAAAGGATCTTCGCCGGACATTGAGTACCATGAATCCTTATGAAATTCAAGTTAAATCAATTATAATAGAGTATATTAGTATATAGGCTTTGTAATGATAATTAGTTTGATAATAAATAGGGCAATTTTGCGTGACATTAAATTTGCTAAAATTTCATTCACTTATGCTCGAATAAACAAATACACTTACGAGCTCGCTATCGAACGTTCTTCATACATTCACAGCCTCATTATAACTATACTCTACCCTATAATTATTACACGGTAGTATAGTAAAATGATTATCTAAGTACCAATTACGATAATAACTGTCATTAAATATTAGTGCGGCGTATTGCGAATAAAGCAATCGAGTAGCAGCACACCGTAATAAACATTTCGTATAATAATTGAAATTTGTAGTTTTTTTTTTTTGTATTTTTTTGTATTTTGTTTTCTTTTGTTTTCGTTTTTGTTTTGTATTTCTCGCATAAGCTTGTCGATATAATATAGCGCGCGCGAGCAAATGTTAAATCATTAATGATTTCATATTGGTTGAACGACTCTGAAAATGGGCTCGATATCAGTTTTATAAACAACCTCTATTGGCAATAGGCCAACAGATAAGTTAATCTCTCATCTCTTTGCCGTGGAATTTTAGAATCGTACAGCTGCAGAATTATCTTTTACAAAATTTTCCCGTAGTCCAGAAATTAGTTGCTAAATAACCAGGCTATTTATATATATATATATATATATATATATATATATATATCGCATATCTCTAAAAATTATAACAAATATGCTTGTGCCTTCGCTCCTCCTAATAAAAAATACTGTTGGTAATGTCACGCGATATAGAGGCTGACCAATGCAATTGTATCAATGTTTATCGATTGATTATGTTTATTTTTTCTTCATCTTTTTTTTTTTCTTTTTTCGCGCCTATTGATTTGTCCACTCGACGTTCGCCAATCGAACTCGATTACTCGACTCTATTCAACGCAACGACCAATTCTAACCAACGCAAACCATAATTAGAACATTCGCATCCTCGGCAAACGTAATAGCGAGACAATAGTAATTGACCAATGCCAAGTGGCTAGTTACTCGAATCTGCATCCCCGCACGCACTCGATTCAAGCCAGTCGATTGTCGAAGCATGGGCGGCGGTCTTAAAATAAAGGTCGGCGAGATATGCGCTCCTTGACAACTTGACAGTACGTAGCGCCAAATCAATGTCATCAATAATTCAGAAATAAGTGCCCGCCTATTCTATAAACCGTGTCGGTAATCAGATCTAAGGCGCCGGATCATCGCGTCGATATTCGCGACGGCGAACGACGCCTCGTCCTCTCGACCGACCTGACACCCCCTACAAAACACTCGAACCCCACTCGCCCATCCCCTGCACAAGAAAGCCATGAGCTTTATTGCTTTTACGGCACGAGTCCGCGTATCCGCGTACGTGTGGAAAGAAAGCGGAGCCGAGATGTCGCGACGACTTTCGTGACGCAACTTGACCTTCGTCCCTGCGTATAGACAGACCACTGGGCTACGATTATGATACGATGTCAGTGCGGGCAACTTTGAGCTTCCAAGCACCCGCCGCTAATGTCCCCTACCTCTGTTCGTTTCCTTTTTCTTTTCTTTTTTCTCTTCTTCTTTTTTTTTTTATCCATACACGCTCCACGCTCCACAGCGGGCACGACATCTATGGTTCCTTGACTTTCTTCGGGCCATCTTTAGCATACACCACGCGCCACGAAAATAACGAATATGATGATAATAATGGATAATAAAGCTCCAGAGGATGTCATAAGCAAGGATTGGATAGGTGACATTGTTTGCGATGGCTCATTAAAGGACACAAATAGTTCCAAGTTTCAATGTCGTTTATTCAGTCCGTTTTCGTTCGTATACAGACATTATAATAGCATACAAAAAAAAAGAAACATAATAAAAAAAAATACATATATATATATATATATATATATATATATGTATAAACGTGACAAAAACGTAGTGAGAAAGCCTTGAGCGTATTTTCTTGTACGTATACGTAATGAAGCACGCGTAGGTGCGAGTAATGAGAAAGTTGGAGAAGGGGCAAAGGAAGTCAGTCTTAAGCTGGGCTGAGAGATTAGTTAGAAGATTGTAATGAGAAGGAGGAGGAAGAGGGAGGTAGGGGAGTGTGTATTGCCGATCGCTCGGAGCGGCTTCGTGGAAGAGGTTGGGTGAACCGGGTGCGTCACCAATGGCGATGCAACGGCTCGTAGTGCGTCCTTACGGCGACGGGGACCGGGTAGGGTTTGGGCACGTGGACGGGGATAGCGACGTGAACCGGGTAGGGCCTGTCGACGCGGACGAGCTTCTCCACGGGGTAGGCCACGGGGTAGGGCTTCGGAATGTGGACCTCAACGGGGACGGGCCTGTCGACCGGGACGGGCACGTGAATCGGCCGATCGACGGGGACAGGTCTATCGACGGGCACTGGCACGTGCACCGGTCTGTCGACGTGGACGAGCCTCTCCACGGGATACGGGCGGGGCACGAGCACCGGGACTTGCACGTGCTTCGTCACCTGGTGGACGAGCGGGATTCCCGCGGGAACGGCCGAGGCTAATGCCACTTGAGCTGCTGCTGGCCCAACTGTAATCAATTTGAACAATTTATTTATTTTCGTGGAGGGTAGTTGGCATTGCTCGTCGTCGCGTTTCCACGAGGAATCGGAGTATCGCGATTAGGTAAAAAAAAAAAATAAGTCGAAAAACAATTCTCGAAATTTAAGCGTCCCTAGCAATTTTATCCTACGAGTATATTAATATTGTCGATACTCACGAACGAGGATTTGAAATTAGCGTTGAAACATTTATTCTTGAATCGAAGATTAAACAAATTTACGTGCCTATTATTTATTTGAGCCGCCACCGCCACACCCCCATCCTTCCCACAACATCGTGTCGTTCATTACATTGGTTATATGAAAATTGTTTATTTTCAAAGGAGAAAGAAAAAAAAAAAGAAAGAAAGAAGAACAAGGAAGATAATTAGGCCCTTCGAGAGGGTTCGACGTTGTTGCTCGACAAAGCTCGACAAATCGTTTGTTTTATCCGATGACAAATCGTAATGGGGAGATGACATTTTTATGGGAAAAATACGTTGTTAGAAGTATGGAAAGAGGGAGAGCTCACCGACGGATTGTGGAAAGAGTACGGGGCCAACGGGGGCCGGGGCGACCTCCGGCTGCTCAACGACTGGCGGTGGTATCGGTGGCAATGGTTGGGGATGCTGGGCGAACTCCGGATCCACGGGGACGGGCAGCTGGGGCGAGGGGGGTCCGTAAATGTTGTGGGGCCCGGGCTCGGGCAGCCCATAGCCAAGGTTGTACTGTCGTCTCGCTATTTTGCTTTTCCGACTCGGTGACGTCGACTTGCCCTCCTCCTTCGGCTCGGCGACCAAATCCTCCGCCAACAAGAGCAAACACAGCGAGAGACCGGGTATCTGGAAAATGCGCGAACGGCTGTGTTGAGCTCGGGGATGCCGTTATCTCGCGGATGATGCGATTATAAATTAAGGGCCGAACACTTTATTGGAGGATAATATTCAGTTATGAATGTTATGGGAATTTCGTTTATTGTTGTTGTTGTTGTTGTTGTTGTTGTTTTTGTTGTTTTTATGCTCGAATCGTTTAATGGGAGGACTAGGTCCTTAAATAGACAAATGATAAGCGTTTGGATGATAATAACGAGGTCGTCTAAGACCCGAGAATGAGATGCGTGTTGCGATGAGTTTTGGTGATGGTCGGGCTGAAGAGTCGAAAGAAGTGAGAAGGACTGAATTATAAGCACTGAGGGCACTGCGTAGCGGAGCCACGTGAATGAAATGAAGCGCGCTCGAGGCGTCACGAGCCAAGAGCTTCAAGTGTCGAAAGTGTCATCGGAAGAACTACCAGTGAAAGCTTCATGGTGTGCGCCAGTCGATGCACTTGTACTGCGACGCTCGAGCTCGAGCAAAAAAACTACGATTGTACAATGCGGTGCTACCAATGCGTATTTATAGCGAACGCCGATGATGCTTTTGACGAGGAGGCCCCCAACGGATTCGTTATTATGCGTAAACGCTCATTAACCATTCCCCGATGGACTTTCGCTCTCTCTCTCTCTCTCTCTCTCTCTCTCTCTCTCTCTCTCTCTCTCTCTCTCTCTCTCTATCTATCTCTGAGGCGATACTGGCTCATGGCCAAGGCTCTTTTCTTCTTTCTCCCCATCTCGGGCATTAGATACTTATTGCCAAACTCTCGAATGTTAATTGATTTTCTTTTCGCATTTTAAGTCCAACTACATTGGAAAAACACTACAAGGCCATTGATCGTCGGGTGCCGAGTGCAAAGTGTATTTAGACGTAAAAGTGATGGGTATCTCGAACGACTCAAGTTTTTTCGACGATTAGTGCAGCATAAATTGCGGCCCGGATGAGCTCGCGTCCCAATAAAATTCAATGCCCAAGGATCTTCCGTGTAATAATATTCCTCTGACATTTGCATAGACAAAACGATACAAGCGCTGGAATATTCACTATGAGACCTCAGCCACGTGTTTTACATTTTATTTCCTTACCTAACGAGTTTCACTACTCTCTTGTAATTTTGACATTTGTTATGTAGAAAATTCAAGTTTTCAACATTCTGCTAAGAATAATGTTTGTCCTATCGTTACGTAGCCGAGATCAAAACATGTTCGCGAATATTAAGTGTTTTCCTAATTATTAGGATTTTTCATTAAATTTTCTAATTTTCTGATTATTTTTTTTTTTTTTTTTTTTTTTTTTTTTTTTGCTTCTTTTATTCAATTCATTGCTTGTCCTCCTAAAACTTGATCATTGTCATCTTACTGATAAAAAAACAATTGTAATAAATTACTTTACGTATGTATATACGTAATAAATATATCGTTATTTTTTTTTATTTTTTTTTTGTAGCATAAATCGATCGATATTTCTATTATTTTATTAATTAACATTTAAGCATGGGTGAAGTTATTGAATAAATCTCGGTTCGTTATATTAAAAAATATCTTTCACGAAAGCTTTAATATGCAAAAACATTGCCACACAGGTCGCATAGAAAAGCCAATTATTAATGAGGTGTAATAATAAAAGAAGAGAGTGAAATCGATATGCCGTGGTTATTTTAGTAAGTGTACCAATATAAACATACGAATAGAAAAGTAGGTATAGAGGTATTGTGTAGGCCTATCAAGCGACAATTGCCAGTGATGAATAATAAATTGCAAGTATGTGTGGCACTTTAGGAGTATGTAGCTTGGCTTTAGAAAATGAAAGTCGTCGGAGAAAAACTGCCGACTCAGTCACTGAAAGTACAAGAAAGGATGTGTTATGAATAGACGACACTCGCACACTAATGTAGTATTTACTCTGTTTTTTGTTGTTTGTTTATTAATTCTCTACTATTCATATATATTGTATACGTAACAATTTATTATTATTTTATTGCGCTTTAACTGCATTTCTAAAATAATTTAAATCATTCTTTATAAACAGTGTTAACGAGTCATTGCTATATACATATCGATTTCTAACACTAATGTCTCTCTATTATTTATAATATACGCTATAGCATAAGAATTATTAAATTTTATAATAAAAATAAAAGAACAATTATTTGACAGTCGATTGCTTTTGAGAAAAATTTTATAAACAACATCGTATGATTTTTCTATCTAAAGCTACTTAAATGCAGTTTCTAATTCATTGCAAACCCACCATCGAATTATTTCGTTAATAATAAAATTAAAAAATTTCTATAAATTTTATCGATAAATCGTTAGTTATCGTTGTATAAGTATCATTTTAAAAGTTTAAAAAAAAAAAAAAAAGAAGAGAAAACAACGTAATCCCAACAAATTCTAGAATACTCGAACGACATAATCGAAAGCATAATCAAAAGTATAATCGAAAGCGATCGACAAATGAAATTTTTAAAGCAACTTTTTCTGCCGTCTCCGTTTCACCGGAAGTTCTTCGCTACGACTGTGGAATAATTAATTTTAACTACTTATAGATTCTGTGAATTGTCTTTGGGACATTTTTTTCCAAGAGACAATTATCGTAAGTGCAGTAATACTAATACATACGAGTACCGAAAGAAAACCTTCTCTTCTCACAATTCAATAAACAACGGTTATTTATTTATCATACGTGGCTTCGGTAATTAAATGCTTTAATAAAGCAATTATAAATAAAAACTATTATATATATATATATATATATATATATATATATATATATATATATGGGTGTATGTATACGCATGAACTTACACGTTTCTTATTTTGCGCAAGTACATTTATTTATTAAGAGTTATCGTATTTATTTATTATTTTACATGATTTTCAAACTTTCTACAAGATCAAGTTTTAAAAGAGCATTGTTTTATGAAAGACAGCTCCTGTCACTTTCGTGTACTAAAATTGATTCTAAAGACACGAGTTGCATTAGTTGAACACTTATCCAACTCCAAATTGATACATACTTGAAGTTTTTATTAAAAAAATTTTTATCTCTCAATTTTAATATCTTTATGGCTGTAAAATTCATTGAACTACGCGTACATATTAATAAATAAATTATTTTTATATTCTTCAATCGCGGCCTTTTTGTGTATTGAAAATCTCCAAGCTATTGACTTTTTAAAAGTTTCAAACCTATATAATTCGACTATTTATTTATTTATATATTACATTAATATATTAATATTTACTATTGTTCATAATATATTGTAGCTTCACTATGGATATGTATTTAATTAATCTTAAATATACTTGTTTTATTGTATAATTAACATATACTACTAATGTATGGTATAAAACTAGTTTAACTTACATGTTATAGTTTTCTTAGCGATTCAAGTAATTAAAGCTTAATTATAATTCCTTTCAGGTATTTAAAATTTACTGAAATAACTGGAAAAGGCTGTTCTTTTCATTTCTTTTAAAATTAGTCTGAATAAATAAATTCGTATCTTCTTTGTATGCAATATGTTTGATTTTATATACTTTTTTAGAATTTTAAAGAAACCGAGAGTTAAATTATTAACAATTGATAATAGTAAGAATAAAACATATTTGTAATAAATGTTGTAATAATGGCATTCAAGCTGTTAAAAATTGTACTTATCCTACTCATAACGTAGGAATTTTATTTAAATTATTATCAATAATAATCGAAAATTGAAGTGGATTAGTTAATTTACAATTTTTACCTTTTTATAATTATTTGTGGTGAGCGTTCACGTAATTGTTAATCGTCATCGTCATCGTCATCAACATCATAATTATAATTATAATTATTGACTATTTCAATTTTGTAATTGTCAATGTTATAAAATATATAGGTATTGGATAAATTACAATCGATTTCCATATGTCTAGAATATTATTTATCAGAGTATATACATTCAGCCGTATGTCTCTATCTATCTATCTATCTATCTATCTATCTACCTATGTGTGTGCGTGTGCGCGCTTGTGTACGAGCTATCGTTAAATAGCCGTATTTTGCAATTTCCATTTAATAAATTTATCGTGTGTAATGGAATCAAAGACCCAGACCTATAGATAATCAATCTTAATGACAGTCTGATAAAAATCTTTGTAACAATAGGTAATATGGACAGGGCGAGCTCGTCGATCATCTCTAGCCCCTCGTGACTCGATATACCTACGAATTCATGCTGTTTCGCATCTCTCGCACCCCTAGTCCGCGACGACAAAGACAATAATCACGAGGGAGCAAATGAGATATTCAGTGCCCGACAGTTGAGTAACAACGTGTGCACATAACCGTGGCTCCGAGCTAAAAAATCAAGCTAGGAAGCGGAACGTATCGGTGCCCCGTCGAAAAAGGGAGTAGTTGTTCGGTACGGTAGCCGACTGACTTCCGCGTGGCTCCTCGCAACCGGTTCCCCTTTCTTAGGTCGCCGTCTTACGCGCCCGTCGATCCGGTCCCTCCTGTCGATCACCGTCTGCCTCTTCCTCATCCCGCCCGGAAATCAATCGATGATCACGACGACGACAACAACAACAACAACAACAACAACGACGACGACGACCACGACCACGACGACCACGACGACCACGACGACGAGGACGGGATAGGCCCGGGACCGACGCTATCCCGCCGATCGGTTCTATAAAAGCGGCCTTTGGACTACGAGAGTACGAGAGAGTACCGATATCGCGAGACGCACGCACATCATGATTAGCAAATTGGTGAGTCGAGATCTTATCCGGAGTTCGTGATCAAGAGCCGAAACTTTATTTCGAAGGGACGATTAGTTAGTCGTGAGATATCTCGAGTGCCGATACCGTGACAAATGAAGAAAGCTATAGGATTTGTTGCCTTACTAGTCCATCCAATATCCAATTCCTTCATTAATCGTGTATCGAGGATCGATTCAACGATACCCTTTCTGCTACCTCTACAGCATCACATCTTCTTCGTTTCTTTTTCTTTCTTCTTTATTTTAGTTTTTTAATTTGCCGGTCGCATCTCGAGTGAACTCGCAACTAAAAATCGGCAAGCTTAATTAATATAAACGAGAGTGCGAGGAGCTCTCGGATGCGGATTATCCTCGCCGAGACGCTCACGACGTGATTAACTCCTATCGCCACATTAATTGACAATCTCAGATTTTAAGCGAACGAATGGTACTTTCAGCTGTTTTTGGGTCTGGTATGCAGCCATGCCTTCGCCGAAGAGGTCGAAACGTCGAATCAAAAGAAAAGAGATATCCTAAACGACGGATGGATCGGCCTTTCCAGCCCTTCTACTATCTACGGGCATGGGCAACCTTGGTCCAGCGATACAAACCCATGGAGAGGTCTTAAAATCTCCTCGGACTCGTCACACCTCGACACATCCGGGTAAGAGAATCGCGAACCGTCGGCTCTTATCCTCGGGAATTCACGCATCATATATCTCATAAGACTCTGCGCTTCTAACTTCCTACTAGATTAGTAGGTGAGAACGCCGGATTTCACGAAGGTTAAAAGCATTAAAGCCCATGGCAAATTAAGACTTTTCGATAAAACACACGGGAATATTATCTAATTAAATAAAAACAAATATATATATATATATATATATATATATATATATATATATATGTGTGTATATATAAGCATACCACTTGAAGGAAGTATAAAGTATTATGGGACACGTCGTCGATAAGTTTGTAAGAGAAAAGAAAAATTTTTGCTACGTTACAATGATGTAATATTTCAACTAAAGAGGACTTTTAGCGCGTCTAAATATAGTTGATAACAGCACAGATAAATGGCCGTTAATCGATATGTTTCCTTTAAAACTTGGTTAAATTATTTATCTCAATTGATTAGTTCTTTACGTCGTATGTTAAAAAACACTAATCGTCGGCCTACGATTAAGTTAAGCAACGAGGGGGCGCAAAATTAATCGAGCATTCTTTATTAAAATTATTGGTTCGCAAGGAAATTTGAGAGCCAATCTCGGAAATTCTCGGGCCCTCGTCGGCCTTATCGAGCCAATATTACATACTGATGAAAGAAAGATCGGTTGATCAGTGAGGAATTCTTGCGAATCGTAAATTATTGGTTCGCAAGGAAATTTGAGAGCCAATCTCGGAAATTCTCGGGCCCTCGTCGGCCTTATCGAGCCAATATTACATACTCCGAGCTCTAGTGGAGGATGTATTTGGTTAAATGTACGAAACGTCGCGAGGTCGTTGCGCAATGTTACCGTGCATTACCGAGAGAAAGATCGGTTGATCAGTGAGGAATTCTTGCGAATCGTAGATGGCAATATGGCTCGTCCTCGCGGCCAATCGCTCACTGGCCCTCGAAGACGGAGACGCATCACGTGAAGACGGTCCCCGTCATCGTCACCAAACACGTCGTCGTGGAGAAGCCGGTGGCCGTCCGGGTGCCCGAGCCCGTACTCGTCGAGCGGCCCATTCACGTGCCCGTCGAGAAAGTCATCCCCGTGCCCATCGAGAAGATCATCCACAAGCCAGTGCCCATCGCTGTACCCTACCCGCACGTAAGTCCCATTTACCCGAACGATTGCTGGCGGGGGTGAAGAGAAATATACACGCGAGACCCAATCGCAATTGGATTAAATTTGACGAGAGTATGGCCGATCTCGGTTCTTTGCTCACTCGACGTGGACAAACAAATTGGGCATTATTAAATCGTCATTGGCTAGGAAGATTCAAAATACGAAAATTCAAAATACGACGAACGCTGCAAGTGGAATTATTCATATTTTTCATACAAATTGGTCACATCGACTTCGTGCCAAGTCCACTGGCTAACAATCGACGTATTTTTGTGCGGTAAAAAAAAAAACAAAAAAAAACAACAAAAAAAAACAATTGAATCCTCCGTTATTCGTTAACGATTTGATCCTACGCTCGTTCAATCGGATCTAGCGTGTTTGCAATGTAAGGAATTCTCGAATGAACAGAACGAGCTTTCCCGACTAATGAGATAAAATTTAAATTGACGCGATGTCTTCCCGCGAAGGCTTTTCATCGTAACAGTTGTAGCCAATCACTTCCGGAATTCCAAAGTGGAAAGTCGTTGTGGTAAATTCGTGGCTTCCTACACAGAGACAACGAAAGCCGGGCAAAACGTAACGAATCTATCGGCCCAACGAAAAAGTAAAAGCAGATTTTCCATTCGCGTTCGCGAGCTCTCTGAATTAATCAAGGCAAAAACGGGTTTTGCCTGTGTGTGGACCATAACGCTCCAATTATATAAAAACTCGTTCCAATTGGATCGGCTCGCGCGACAATTATTTCATCTACTACAATTATAAACCAGAATTATGCGCGATATTCATTATTAATGAATAAAGGAATGAGAAATATGGAAGAATAATTTTCGATTAAACTTGCCCTACATCATATAGACGTCTTACGTTGATTAAGCATCGAGCGAATTTCATTATTTCAATATCATTTTGTATTTTTTTTTTTCTATTTTTGTTTTTGTTTTTGTTTTACAAGCACTTTTCACAATGTTTCCTTGCTTAAGAAATTAATAAACAACTATGAATGAGTAACTCGATTGCGCGCCGATTGCGCCGAAAAGGTCAAGAAGCTCGAGAGGCAATGTACAAGGAAACGAAACAGCCGACGGAGCTTTTTCCTTTGGGTGTTCGGCCACCATTGCACAATAAGCACAGGCATCCTTATCAATGTATCTTGTTAATGCTCTCGAGACGTTGCAGGCAGTTCCGGTGACGATCGAGCACACGGTACCTATTCCCATTAAGCACCCGGTCGCGGTGCCAATCCATCATCCATTCCCGGTGCCGATAAAGCACCCGGTCCCGTTCCCAGTGGCTGTCCCGGTGCCGCTCCACCTGGGCCACGGCCACGGACACGGCCATCATCACTATCCACCAGGTCTGTCAAGCTCAACACGACTACGGACTCTCTTTCGGCTTGGGCTACGGCTCGGGGCCTTATCAACATGGGGCCTTGGGTGGATCCCACGGCTATCCTCACGGCTACGGGGGCTCCTCGCACGGCTACTCATCCCATGGCTATCCCGGCTACTACGGGCCGGAGCACGGCTACGGGCCTCACTACGGGCCTCACTACGGGGCCAACTACGCAGCTAACTACGGCTCCAATTACGGGTCCAATTACGGGTCTAATTACGGGTCCAATTACGGGGCCAACTACGGAGGTCCGGAGCACTATCACACGAGCCGCAGTGCCGACTACAAGGGCAAGCGGAATAAGAGCGGCAGAACGGCTCGAGGAGAAGAGGAGAGGAAATGAGGACCGAAGCTTCTTCAAAATCGACCTCACCACGACGACGCAGTCACGCGAACGACGTAGCCCACCCGACCGCCCGTTGACTGTTTTGTTTACTCTTCTGCGTGGCAGTCGCTGCGGGGTTATCGACGACTCGGCCCTCCGATGCCATCGCACCGCTACAAGAACAAAGAAGCCTTCCATTCTATATACGCTTATATCTCATTGATGACTCGTCTCCTGCGTTCAATAAATATTGTTTGTTGTATAATTCGTTCTCGTTTCTTTCCTCATTCCGCAGATCCTTACGTTGACAAATCTCAACTGTCCGCAGACTTGCTTTTTAATGTGTCGCAGCATAGCTTTGCAACATTTTCATGAGCAAAGTTACGTTGCCACGACTCTTAAGCCCATTATAATACATAGGAAACTTAAATAGATTAAAATCTATAAAAATCACAGGATCGTTGTGATGACTAAAAACAAAAAAAAAACAAAAAAAAACAACCAAATTTATTATTGGCCTTGAAAATATTATACTTATTAAAGTAGTAAATTACTCGATACAAGGAAAATTTATTGCAAATAAATCCAAATATAATGTAAACTCTTAAATTCAGAATATGTTTATGCATTTTTTATTGTACGCGTCGCGAATGTGTCTGTCTGATGTGCGTTAAGTAGAAAAATATTTAAATAAATATTTAAATAATATATATATATAAACACGACAGATCGGAAGTTCGTTCGAAATTGTAGAATCAAAGTATTTACGAAACACAAACTTAATACGCATTGATGAGTAGATATATCAATTATAATTAATATGTATATGTATTATAGACTCGCTAGATATCAAATTGGAGTTGGAACATGAATTAATTTAGTATTCAATAACATCATAGTAAGTTTAATTGAGAAAGCTTGCTGTTTCACTTGCACTTTTTTCTTTTTTATCGCTTGCCTAATAAGCACATATTGATATTAAATTTATCATTTACCATCGTATTAGAAATGTTACGCATATGAGTATTTAACATACCAAGTAGCCCGAATTCGGATGTTATTCTCAATTTTATCCCAAAAATGTCGATGCGTTGCT
Organism: Ceratosolen solmsi marchali; assembly: GCF_000503995.2. NCBI lineage: Eukaryota > Metazoa > Arthropoda > Insecta > Hymenoptera > Agaonidae > Ceratosolen > Ceratosolen solmsi. The sequence goes on along the minus strand of NW_011948426.1, from coordinate 4,315,426 downwards.
CAAGGCTCACGACTTGTAAGAATTTCAATGCGAGTGTGGCATCGACATTAATGACAGCTAATATAATGTATAATACTTGTTTAATGAAGCCTGCGCGTAAACAAACTCTCGTATCGTAAGAAAGATTCCACCAATTTAAACAATAGAGAGAGAAAAACTTATCACGTATCGACGAAACGACGGGGTTGATGCATAGTCAAGATTATTCAACTCGAGCGTCTTCTACTCAAAAGACTCGGTGAGCTGTTCATGGCGAATTGGCGTGTAACATCTCTAACATCATCGTTTCATAATGGTTTTTCATTATAAAATTAATCAAACGAATACATAGAAGATGACAGATTGGAATACGGGAATGAGAATATCCGAACTACGGCTTTGGAGAAGATTCGACGTGAAAAAGCAATCATTTAGCCAGTGATTCTACGCCCCAATGTAATGGATTCCGCCTATATATATATATATATATATATATATATATATATATATATATATATATATTTAT